>NW_028301553.1:24322500-24482500 GCF_042242905.1 Orbicella faveolata
TGTTCCAGCTGTCAATTTTGTATTTCTATTTAGGTGTAGTATATAACCTTCGTCCCCATGTATATGCACATCAGATACATTACCATTGTTTACAAATTCTGCCAAGACGACTTTACGGAGAAGAGTCGTCTTGGCAGAATCTGTAAACAAACTTATAGTCTGGTAAGGAAAATATTGTTCAGCAAAGTAAAGGTGACTTCAGTTGATCTTTATTAGGTTTGAAGAAACTAGGCGAGTGAATAGAAACTTAAATTACATTTTGGTGTTCTTTTAAAGGCAAAACGATACGGTGCGGGCAGAATGCATTGTAACAAAATGCCAATTTTTGGCCCTTTGAAGCAGCAGGTATAAATGCGGAAGAGCAAAGATTGTTCCACCATAATTTATGAAAAACTTTATTTAAGACAAAAGCGGCAATCAGTGATGAGAAATTATACAAACAAATTAAAAATAATTACAAAATACAAGCAAATGCGTAATTCTACAATAAGCTACAATTCGTCTGCAGCGGCGCCTGTTCTTCACAGCTGCTTAGCTATTGTTACCATTTAACTAACGATAATAAACAGTGGAATGACTTATGGACATTACTGACTGGGAAATTTGTTTAAAACTTTTTTTTTTAGTCTGCTGTGAAAAAATCCCTGGAACAGATGCTATGTTTACAAAGTAAATTAATTAATAAAGACGTATCTTTTTTTCTGTATTTTTCTCATTTGATTTGATTTAACCATTTATGGAAACTTGCAATGCTAAAACATTGTTTAAAGGGGTTAAAACGTAAAAACAAAAACAAAAACAATCAAAACAAAACAAAACAAACCAGTTGCTTAATTACATTAGATTTAGCAAACGTATCTAACTGCTAAATTATTGCTGGCATTTTACAAGTTCTAGGATACTTCAAGGTGCACCTGGTCTGGCTTACCACAGTTTTGAGGGTGAAAGAGCCCAATTTTTTCCACTTCTGTAAAACGCTCCATACAGTTTTTTTCTTCCTTTCCTTCTTTCTTTCTTTCTTTCCTTCCTTCCTTCCTTCCTTCCTTCCTTCCTTCCTTCCTTCCTTCCTTCCTTCCTTCCTTCCATCCTTCCTTCCTTCCTTCCTTCCTTCCTTCCTTCTTTCTTTCTTTCTTTCTTTCTTTCTTTCTTTCTTTCTTTCTTTCTTTCTTTCTTTCTTTCTTTCTTTCTTTCTTTCTTTCTTTCTTTTTTTCTTTCTTCTTTATTTCCCTCATATTAACTGCATTCTTAGGTTTTTAGCCTCCAAATGCGGTACTTGAATGATAAGGACGTCGATAAATAGTCAAAATGAATGACGGAATACTTAAGGGAAGACTGTGCGCAGTCAAGTTGTTTTGTTGGCACTTTTTCTTCTTTGAATTCTACCCGCATGGCCTATACCTCAAAGTTTCAGGAATAAGAAGTTGGTTCTGTTACAATATAAAATAAAATAAAAATCTATCAAACGGATTTTGAGCTATGTTTGAAATATGTTTGCGAAAAATCTTGGCTGCTGTTACGCGCCAGCGCTACTGCACTGCTTATTTACTGGAGATGAAGTTAGATGTACATTTCGTTCTTGCTGTATTTGTCCAATTTGTTTCCAGTTTGGTAAACTGCAAGTATTAACGATTGAAAAAAAAGCACTTGTTTTTTAAATAAACGCCAGTTTTGGGGATCAGATGAATAGCGTTTCCCCCAGGGCTCAGTTGTAAATGACAGTCCCGGCATTTCATCGAGAAACTAAAGGTATGAATATGCAGAAGGACTCGCGCAGTTTTTCGTCAGATTGAATTAATGATGATGTTTCAATAATGATTGATTGACTAAAGTTTCTTATTTCACGTCAGTTTGTAAAACAATCGCTGTAGACACCAATAACGCAAAAAGTCGAGGGGATCTTCATCGGGAAGCTGAAACAGAACCCCAAAAAGTACCACACTTTTATTTTAAGTGCTTGGCGCAAGTTCATTTGTACCCCAATAGGTATCAAAATGGTTGCACTGGTCAAGCCACTTCATCTCATTCAGGTTTACGTCTCAAGTATTTTATGCACTCCTGGTGGAAGAAGTAAAACTTTAATTTTACACGGTATTTTCAATCATGCGTCAACTAGATAAGATATAACAACACCAAGCAACTACTCTAACGACCAAGCCAAGTCATTTCTATTCCTTACAAGATGCCTTTGACATCATCTAGTTAATACAAAATTCGACCATCGAGGTATATAGTCTATCAATCAATCAATCTTTATTGTACCCACTCTGGCTAAAAAAAAATTACGATGTTCAATGAAAATATTAAAAGTAAAAATTAGAGTACTAGCTGCCTGGAATAACCATAGGGGCTAGCGGAGCCAGGCAGCCAGTTAACATCAGCATTAAACAGCAATAAAATACAGGTCAGCAAGAAAACTGAAGCACAAATGCGCACAAGCGCTATTTCTATGCTATGAAGGAAGTCTAAAATAGTTAAATTTATATATATATGACTACAAAACATTAAGATAAGAAGAGCTATGGCAACTAATAACAGCTATATCGTATTAAACTATTAAAGAAAGACTTATAAAGGTGACAGAAATAGCAATGAATATTTAGCATCTGTTGTTTTTCTTTTTTTTAAATCTACATATTCGTCTTCACTTTGACTGCTTGTATATGACCACTCTCAGTCACTTGATGTCGCCCTTTGTTGGAGGTATTGTCGCGTTCAGCAGGATTTGGCGCCTGAAACAGAAATTGAGAAGCCGCCTGTTTAAAAAACATAAGGCAATTTTTACAGCTCTTATGTACGTTATTTGATCATAATGTGATGGTTTAAACAGTCTTTTAGACTAAAATCAGAAAAGAGAACAAGTTTCTATCTTTCGGAGCTCGACCTAAATATAATAGGTGTATATTAAGAGGGGTTTGGGGGTGGGTTACCCGAAGAATATTTGCGTCAGAGTTTTTGGGGGTAATTTTCGGGATCTCTTGTTTTAGGAGATTAACCTCTTATCTCGGAATCGATGCTGTCTCGAGACATTATCAAATCACTGATATAAAAAAAAAAGTTCGTTGTCCTTACCAATCAGGCTGCAGTGGAGACGTGCAAAATGCAAAATCTTAGACGCTAAGATCGCCTTATGCCCTATCAGCGTAGCTACGAGAACAAGTCGACGAATCGACGACGAAAGTCAGTGGCGTCTCGGGAAAATAACTTCTTCCTGTCGAGTCGCGACTTCGTTAGTTGCGCTCGTTTCCCAAGCTTAGGGTGTACCGCTCTCGGGTGTGGCCAAAACTTGTGCCCGATTGCAGGCTAAGAGGGCTTACATTGCAATTTATTTCGCAAAAATTGTTGTACGATTTTCTCGTCCAAAGACTAAAATAACATCCGTTACGAGTCTTCGTTGTCCCCTTGATGGCCATCAAATTAAGACAAGAGAGATTATCGCTTACTTCAGATGATTTTTGACTATAATGGCTTCTACATGTATATACTTTTAACTGCTCCCCAATCGGGGCCATAGGCAGGATATAAAGGTGAGATTTGCTTACCTTCCGGACCAGTTAAGTTGCTTGAGGAATTCCGAGTTTCAGGTCGTGTAACTTGCTCGGGAACAGATATAGGGTTCGTATTGCGAAGCACTTTAATGTTGGCGGGCTCTTCCTGAAGCTTAAAGGGGTGAAGGCTGGAGGTAGCCTCCTCCATACTGGTCGCCATTGGAGGGGTGGGATTATCACCAGTCGACTTGCTGAGACGTTCGATCACGCGACGTAAAATAATTTTTTGCCCTACCACGAGCTTCATGTCCGAAAGATCTTGCTCTGTTACCCTGGCGAGAAGGGATTCTGTTTTTATCTGGTGCCCAGCCAGAACTTGCATCAAGCCCACCGAGATGCCCTGATCGTAGCAAAACCGATACCAAGAATGCTCTGCTTGGTCAGTTGGTATGTTCTCGTGGCGCATCTTGGTAGGCAAAGTAGAAAGCAAAAGCTTGTTACAATGCGAACGCGAACTTTACTGCGCAGTCAACGATTACCTAACGAGAATGTGTGCGTATCACTGATAAAAGTAACAGAAACTCTACTGGCATGATGTAAGGCAAAGACTAGCCTGTGCGTCCTTAAAGGAGCTTAGTCACGGCACTTTGGCCATGTACAAAATTACCTTTAAACTGAAGGAAGCCTGAAAATAGTAGTTTACTGAGATAGAAAAACTCCGAAGGGTAAATAATAAACCATAAAGAAACAAGGATGGTTATAAGAATGGAGAAGAATAACACGGATTACAAACGACGAACTTGAAAAATTTAGGATAGACTCCATTTTTCAAGATGTGCAAACCTTGACATAGATCCTTCAAGTGATACACAAAAATAGGGGAATCCTTGTTTACAATATTTGCCTCATTACCATAAGCAATTCAGTTCCTGATGGAGCTACAAATAAATCAATTCTGAATTTCTGAAATGCATCGAGAAGTTGTCTTTTTTTGGAAATTCCAGAAAATTATTTTCCATTCGCCACTGGACATTTTCGGAAATATAAACTGGAATCGAGTTTCATGTAGCACTCAACTCACCCTTGTTCTCTCCTCTGTAGGTTCATCACTAACATGTGCCAAGTTCGCCAATCCTCTCTCCGCCCTTGGGAATGCAGAACTATGAAATTCCAGTTCGGCTGTACCTTCATTCTATATGAATGTAAGCATTACTTGCTTAAATAACCAAACAGCGATGTCAATAAAAAAAAAGGTACAATACAGATTTCAAATGTGTGCTGTTGTTGTTGTTGATTTTTTAAATAAACAAAGTTCTTTGAAAAAAAAAAAATTTCATCATTAGCGTGAAATATCAGAAAATTACCTTTTTGTAATATACAAAGATTGCAGTTTCATTCTAGAATAAAGAAGCCTTGTTCATAGATACTGAATGTATGTATTATCGCTTATTATTAAGAGATGGCATTAGTTTTTCCCACTTTTTGTAATGTTTATAAAGTTGGTTATTTTTGGTAGCTATTTTTTTTTCAATGTAATAAACGGTTTTTGTCTTTGCTAAAAATATTGTTAATGTTGGTTTAATTTTATTTAATTTACATTTATAAATAAAAAACTTTCCTAGCAGTATCAAGTGATTCAGGATAATAAAGTCTTCGTTGTTGTTGAACACTCCAAACAATATATTTTCAAATGTCAAAGTGTCCAAAGATACATTCTGGTTTGAAAGCCAAGAAGAAAAAGCCCGCCAGAAGTCTTTTGTTGTATCACAATAAAAGAGCAAATGTTCGAGGGACTCGACCTCTTTCAAACAAAAGGTGCACATTGGTGATTCAATCATTTTAAAACGGAATAACCTCTCATTTGTGAAAATTATATCGTTTAATAATTTATATTGGAACTCTCTAATTTTTGTTTCAAGTGTGACAGTGAATGGTAAAGAATAAATTTTTTTCCAGTCTTCTATAACCTCTGGATATTTGTCCTTCAACTTCCTTTTGGCGGTTGGAGGAGTTTGTTTCTTTGTTTTAAATCCTTTATACAAAAGTTTTGAAGAGGCTTTTAACAGATCCGATTTGGTTTCGTCGATATAAATATACACTGTATCCAAATGCTGTTGAGGATATAGTTGCTGATGTTGAATATGTGATTCTTTGATAATTAATCTCCATTCTTTTGGTATGGCATCTACAATTCCTATTAATTTGAAGTACTGGATTGGAGATAGATTCGCTTCCAACACTTTAAGGCTTTCAAGAAATTTACCCGTATCGGATAACAAGTCACCAATTTTAACAATTCCTTTAGTAAACAAATGTTTTTCAAAAAGAGATTTTCCGTGTATCACAATATTCCTATTATTCCAAATAATTTGGTCTACAACATCCTCATAGGTGGCTACCTTGGATTTCTTTAAATTACGAAATGCCTCTAGACACTCTT
This sequence comes from Orbicella faveolata, assembly GCF_042242905.1. NCBI lineage: Eukaryota > Metazoa > Cnidaria > Anthozoa > Scleractinia > Merulinidae > Orbicella > Orbicella faveolata. The sequence goes on from NW_028301553.1 coordinate 24,328,426, forward strand.
TGTAGAATATTGGAAGATGAACCGGTAGTTTACTAGTTTCAAAATCACAGAACAGGATGAGTTTTCCACCTATATTTCCAAAAAAGAAATCATCTAAAATAGTTTTCCAAGTGCTGTTGCTCTCTCCTAGATACTTTTTTAAGATCATCACTCTTTGAGCCGATATCATGGATTCAATATCAAGCATTTTTAGTCCTCCATTTTCAATATCATTGATAAGCGCGGTCCGTTTAATTTTATCGTTACCATTCCAAATGAAACCGAAAATCAGTCTGTTTATCTCCTTGACAAGATCGTTTGATATTGAGATTGCAGTCGCTTTACTCAAAAATTTTGGAATAATGAAGGTCTTAACTATTTGAATCTTACCAATCAGGGTAAGACCCCTCCACTTCCACATACTCAGCGTTTTTTTAATAGATTTGAATATTGAGTCGAAGTTTGCTTTGTCTCGTGATGGTTTGTGATAGTCAAAAACAGTACCTAATATCTTGATTGATTTTCGCACTTTGTGAGTAAAGTCATTTTGTACTAGTTTATGTGGGCCGATACCAAAAACTTCTGTTTTATCGTCGTTAATTCGGAGACCAGAATGCAATGAAAAAACCTTTAAAGTTGTACAAAGTCGCGAATATGCATTTATGTCTTTTAGAAAACAAGTCATGTCATCTGCAAAAAGCGTGAGTTTGATCTCCACGTTTTTGACCATTATTCCTTGTATGGTTTTATCCTGCCTGATTTGACATGCGAGAACTTCCAAAGCTAAGATGAATAATAAAGGTGATAGAGGGTCACCTTGTCGTACACCACGATGGATACAGAAAAGATCTGTAGTAAAGCCGTTATTTAAGATACAGCTGGATATGTTTGTATAAAATGTTTTTACCCATTGTAAAAAATACGGTCCAAAATTGAATTTTTCCAATACTTTAAATAGATATGTATGGTCCAGAGAATCAAATGCCTTTTCAAAGTCAATTGCCATTAGAATACCTGTTGTATTTGTGAGTTTTGCCAATTCAAGTAAATCATCGATTGTTCTAACTGCATCAAATGTAGACCTTCCTTTGATAAAACCATTTTGATTATGGTGAATAAGTTCTGGCAGGATTGGCTCCAGCCTTCTAGCAAACGCTTTGGATGCAATTTTAACATCTACGTTGATCAGTGAGATAGGTCGCCAGTTCTTTATAAATCGTCTATCTTTATCTTTTTTCTCCAATAGGGTAATCATTGCCTGCTTTTGCGAAGTTGATAGTTGCCCGTGTTGGTGAGAGAAGTTTAGAGACTTTTCGAGATACTTTGCAACCACGTGCCAGAACGCCAAGTAAAATTCCACAGTTAAACCGTCACTTCCAGGTGTTTTGTTTTTCGGAAATGTCTTCAATGCTTCGTACAGTTCGGATCTAGTAAGTTGTTTATCTAAAGTCATTTTCTCTTCATCAGACAATTTTTTAGTATCCACTTCATTAAGGAAACGATCAATTGAATTCTCACCTAAATTATACGAGTCTCTATCATAGAGTTTTTCATAGAAATCATGAATCTCTTTCATTATTTCTTTTGGGTCTGTTATATATGAATCATTATCCACGGATAATTTCCGTATACATGTCTTTTTCTTTTTAGCACTTTCTAAATTTAAAAAATACTTGCTATTCTTTTCGCCCTCTTCATACCAACTCACCCGAGATCTTATGATTGCTCCTTGTGTTATATAATCATAATGGCGTTCGTATTCTGATTTGAGAACTTCTAAATCGCAGAGATTTTCAGCACTTGGGTGTTCGTCACATTTTCGCTGACACTCTTTTAATCTAATTTCCAAATTTACCAGCTCTGACCTTCTCTCTTTTGCTTTCTTCTTACTATAACCAATCGTTTCATAGCGTATTTTATATTTTAAATAATCCCAGGTAACCCGCGGGTCTTCGATTTCTCTACTTTCGTCTACCCATTCACCGATTTTGTTTCTAATTAGGTCTACATATTCTTTATCTTCTGACAAACTTGCATTGAATTTCCAAAAAGACGGTCCATAGGTTGAGTTCTCTATACCATTAATGTACAACGTAATGGCGGAATGGTCAGATCTAATAGCAGGGATAATATCGACCTTATCAACCTCTTCCTGTATATTATTTGATATCAACCAATAATCTAACCGCCGTTGAATCATTGGAGTTTTCTGTCTCCAGGAGAAACGTTTTAATTTTGGGTTTCTGATTCTCCAGATGTCTATTAGGTCAAGAGAAAAACATAGATTTTCTATCTTTTTGGACGATTCTTTCAATTTTGGAGATCCTCCCGATCCATCCAAATCTGGGTCGCGGATAACATTAAAGTCACCACCTATTATTATTTTGCAATCAGTGTCAATTTCCAATTTGTCGAATTCGTTCTGTATTTCGTCGTAAAAGATGCATTGTTCGTTGGTCTTATTTGGCGCATAAATATTCAAAAATAAAAAAGATTGACCTTGAACAAGACCTTTTAGAATGATATACCGACCTAGATTATCTTGTTTACATACCTCAAATTTACAGTCAAGCCCTTCTTTGACTAGTGTTAAGACACCTCTGCTGTGTTCAGAACCATGACAAAAAAACAAGTCTCCTCTCCACTGGGATTTCCAGGTGTTTTCCACCTCGGATGTGCTGTAGGTCTCTTGTAGAAAAATTATATCAGCTTTATCCTTCATACACCAATGAAAAAGTGCTTTTCGTTTATCAAAAGATCTTATCCCCCGAACATTTAAGGATAGGATACCAAAATTTAAATTAAGTTTTGTAACTTTTTAAGGACATATTTAAGTGAAAAGGCGAGCAGTTGCAGAGAATGAGATAGTAATCTTTAGTAGATGAGCTAATGAAAAAATTTGCATGTCTCTTGAACAAAAAAAAGGTAAAACTAATTAATATTGAAAAGGAAAAAGAAACAAAAGAAAAACATTTATAACACCTACAACTACAATTGAACATGTATGTAAAACAGTAGCCAGCGATAAAAGCTGTTAATTGCGCTACTAATGGAATAGGTCTTGCACGCATTGCGCTAACTAGATGACACGCATGCAGCTCCATTTTTAAGAACAAGTGTGAATGAGGCTTACATGTTATGAATACCTAGATAGAGAGTTTATGTTCCAAAGAAATTAGAAGATTCGTATACCCTCAATAAAAAGTTTGTCCGGCTCTGATCTTTTGAAGAACGCCGATTTTCCGTCTTCTTTTGCTTTTTTGAACTTAGGCATTAATTCCTTTCTGCGGTCCACAATTTCTTTCGGAAGGTCTGGCGATATTCCGAAACCAGTTCCTTTCAGCTTTCTTGCACTTGACATGACTCGCTCTCTGTCGGAGTATCGCAAAAAACGTGCGATTATTGGTCTTGGTTTTTCTTGCGATGGGTCGCGCTTGCCAATGCGGTGCACTCGTTGATACTCAAAAGAATCCGCCTCGCTGATGTTAAGTTCCTTCTGTATAAAGCCAATTAACACCTCTTTGACATTTTCTTCTGAGAGGTGGAAAGATTCAGCAATGCCGTAGAAGCGAAGGTTTTCCCGTCTTTGATACACCTCCATATACAACTTCTCGTTTCTTAAGGCCTCGATCTTTCCCTTGAATTTGTTTTCGGTGTTTACTGTATTTTCTTGGATAGTTTGTTCCAGAAGCTTTACTTTCTTCTTTAAATTTTCTATCTCTGTATTTGCGAACGACATTCCTTCATCTAACACCTTCAGTTTTGTTGTGGCGTCCCTGCTGAAGCTTTCAAACTGCTCAGCTTTATCCTGTAACTTGTTAACCTTTCCATCGACCACTTTCACAAAACCCTCAAGGATGTCCAATTTCTTTTCCATGTTGTCTAACTTCTGCAGAACAAGGTCTAGCTTCGGCATTACAGAATTAGCCAACTCCACGGCAGCGGCGGTTTCGTCTTCTTCGCTCGATTGCACCGTGTCAGACATGTGCAACTTGACTTTGGCTTTCTTCTCCAACGGTGAAAGGGATTCTTCTTCCGACGAGTTGGATACACTTCTCCAAGTTGGCCCAGTTCTCTCTACATGAGTTTTTCGTCTGAACTTTTCTCCTTTTTCTGCCATGTAGAGGCCTCCATATACGAATTTTGAGCGGAGCTAGCAAAAACACGTCTATACTCTACCCATGCTCGGCCCAATCCCCCAATCTCCTTCTCAGCATGTCACTAGCTTACTTTCTTTTCTTTTTTTTTTTTTTTTTTTTTTTCTGTATTTGGGTAGCTGCACTATTGTAAACAACGCATTGTATATTCTTTAGGTATAATTAGGCTACGATTAGTAATTATAATTTGTTGTATGTAATCTATTGTAGTTATGACGTATTGTAAGTATTGTAACTAGTGTTATGTCTTGTGTTGTATTGTATGTATTATAACCCAAAATGTTGAAAAAAAATAAAAATTACAAAAAAAAAAAAAAAAAAAAAAATGTATTATCGCTTAAATAACCAAAAGTCAAAGTGCAAAAAACAATTGCTGATCTCAAATGTTTTTCTAAAAGACAAAGCCCTATAAAAAAAGAGAACAAACCTTGATCATCAGCGCAACGGATTATAAAATTGCCTTTTTTGCAACATACAAAAATTTCGAATCAATAAGTTCTTTGAAATTGATTTCGTGATAAAAACTAACGCTATGAAAGCACGACGTTTCGACCGATCAATGGTCATTTTCAAGTTTGGTAGAAGAAAAAATTACTATCAAGTCGGGTAATGATGACGTCGTCTCTCCTGTTCAGTTGACTGATCGTTCTCAACATGACTTTTGGTTGCGCTGGCCTCTTTCATTTTATGTAGTTGAGAGCAATGGAACGCAGACTAGCAGCTTCTGGTTTCTTATTTTCGTTACTCAATTTCGGCTCCAATTTCCAGTCAGCTTTCTAAAAGCTTGCTTGTATTACCATGGTAGTAGAATTGCCATTGTTATGCTGCACCTCTATAGCACATGCGAAAATACTAAGATATGGGCGAAAATAATTTCCGCGCACGCGAAGAAGTGCAGCAGGAAGGAGGTTTCCGTCGCTGAGAGGAAGTGGGTCGGGCAAAAAGGGAACTCTGAACAGACCTCTTGGGGCATGAACGCGTAACAGAACGATCTCAAGTGCGTATGGCGTATTTAATACTCTGCTCAATACCCATGGGTATTACGAGAGTTTCTAGAGGAAAAGTATGCTAATTTATGTAGCACGTGTGGCCATTCCGGCGCAATCATATCAATGAAAATAGGCGATAAGGGTTGTGGGAGAGCGAAGTCAAGTCCGCGACACGACACTAGCTTTTGGAAAACCTTTAAAAAGAAAAAAAATCAACGGATTTATGGCAAAATCCCTGAAGAATGCTTGCCACTTCACTTTGTTTGCATTCTAAAAACCACGTCACTCTTCCTAGCTAATGAACAGTACTATACGGCACTGATGGATGGTCAGGCAAGAAAGATCTCAAGGCTTCTTCAATCAATAATGTATCTTCATACAGGTTGTCTTTAATCTGACTTATTCATAACATTACCGCCGTTAAACTTATGGTTTGTTCTTTTTCCAAATATAAATGGCCCTTTTATTGAAACAAAATGACATCATGTGAAAAAAAAAAAAAAAAAAAAAAAAAAAAAACACTTACCCCAAATACAGAAAACCTTGGTTCAGTCTTTCTCCTATGACAACACGGAGAGAGTTTCTGTTACTTCAGACGCCTATACATTGTATCGATACCACAAGTCGCGAAATACTTTCCCATCAGTTTAAGATTTTACTTCGGCGGAGCTACACACGGCGTCAATCGAATCAATTAAGGTACCCACACCATTAAAAAAATGCTCAAATTAGTCTTCATTTTGGTACACCACTTTCCCTCGGTTAGAGAGGACTTGTGACCAGCGTTAAGTAAGTCGCGACTTTCTGTTTCAGAGACACTTTCCACCATAGAAGAAATAATTTAAGCTTAGTTGACAAACCAGAGTTTGCTGTCTCTATATCTTGCACTTGAGTAAACACAGGAACTAGCGCAGCGGTTTCCCAAATCTACGTCATCCATTAATCCCATGATCTCCCGATTAACGGCAGGGACGAACCAAATAAATGTAAAATTAAAAAAAAAAAAATCATAATACTTTTCGTTCAGAAAGAGTCTTTTTCTTTTCAGAGAACTTCCTTTTTGATGTGGACTTACAAATGAGAGGATAAACAGTGTTTTGTACGGACACCTTCAGCATGATTGTTACTCTGTAACCAAACTATTAGACAGTAAGACAATTTACAAACAAGCTCTTATTTTTGAAGTTTTTCATTTCTTATACAGTATACTAGTGAGGAGTGAAATGATGTGAAGTTTATATGAAATAATTCATATATGAACTGCGGTTGTAGATGAAAGTGAAGAATGATCATCGCAGTTAATTTTCCAATTTAAGCAATTGGAAAGAAGAAGCCTGAAAAAATCAGGGCTTCAACGGGATTCGAACCCGCGACCTCCGCGAATACCGGTGCGATGCTCTACCAACTTAGCTATGAAGCCACACATTGGGAGCGAGGTCAATTAATTGAGTTCATATCTTCCCTTGAGGAGTGAAATGTGTGGCTTCATAGCTCAGTTGGTAGAGCATCGCACCGGTATTCGCGGAGGTCACGGGTTCGAATACCGTTGAAGCCCTGATTTTTTCAGGCTTCTTCTTTCCAATTGCTTAAATTGGAAAATTAACTGCGATGATCATTCTTCACTTTCACAGTATACTAGTGAACTGATCCGGCTTTTCTAGCAAAGAAGGCTCCTTTTAGTCGCGACAATTTATTAAAAACTGGATCAGTAGACAATGCAATTAAAGAGTTTTCATTGGCTTAGCCATCATGGGTTTTGAGCCATCATACCGTGCGCTACAAATAAGGTAAGCAAACGATTTTTTGGGACGTTTTCATTTTAGTTTATTTTCATTATTTGGGGGACGTTTTACATAAAACAATTATTCCACTTGCGCTTGTTGGAGTTATAAAAGATAGTACATGTATGGCCGCGCGGGGATACGAAATTTCTCTTCTAGTGTTGAAAAATATTTCAAAGGTAAATAAATGAATGAAATATCCAGACATTGCTTAAGAAAAGGATGGGGTGTTCTTTAGCCCAAATCTTACCTCCTGTTTCTTTTATTTCCTGGGAAACAAAAGATACAAACAAGCGTTTATTTTGGGTTACATATAGTCCTTTAAAGTAGATATATCGCGAGACGAAGCTACCTCCGCCGTAATATGATTCACCTTAAATTTGTTGCATTGCATAAATAACTCATAAAAAAGGTGAGAAGTTTCCTTTTGTTTCCTGCAAATAAGAGTGTAAGAAGTAGCCCTCATAATTATCACTTAACAAGAGCAATCTCATCACAGCATGTTTTTTTTTCTTTACACCAAGTGGATATTTTTAAGTTTTCCATTGTACACCGAGTATTTCTTCTCCTCTATAATAAACTGTCCCATATAAAGAGTGATGGGTAAAGAGTGAAGAATGAGAAGTGAAGAATGAAGAGTGAAGAGTGAAGAGCGAGGAGCGGAGAGCAAGGAGCGAGGAGCGTGAGGAGTGAAGAGTAAATACTGAAGAGTGAAGAGCAAAGAGTGAATAGTGAAGAGTGGAGATTGAAGAGGAAAACGGTGAAGGGCGAAGGGCGAAGGGCGAAGGGCGAAGGGCGAAGGGCGAAGGGCGAAGGGCGAAGGGCGAAGGGCGAAGGGCGAAGGGCGAAGGGCGAAGGGCGAAGGGCGAAGGGCGAAGGGCGAAGGGCGAAGGGCGAAGGGCGAAGGGCGAAGGGCGAAGGGCGAAGGGCGAAGGGCGAAGGGCGAAGGGCGAAGGGCGAAGGGCGAAGGGCGAAGGGCGAAGGGCGAAGGGCGAAGGGCGAAGGGCGAAGGGCGAAGGGCGAAGGGCGAAGGGCGAAGGGCGAAGGGCGAAGGGCGAAGGGCGAAGGGCGAAGGGCGAAGGGCGAAGGGCGAAGGGCGAAGGGCGAAGGGCGAAGGGCGAAGGGCGAAGGGCGAAGGGCGAAGGGCGAAGGGCGAAGGGCGAAGGGCGAAGGGCGAAGGGCGAAGGGTGAAGGATGAAGGATGATGGGTGAAGGGTGAAGGGTGAGGAGTGAGGAGTGACTATAGCTTTAGTACAGAGTGCAATAAATATGGACTGTAACTTTGATAAAGACAACAAACTGAAAATACGGCCAAGAAAAAGCCAAACATAGTACTCCTACAAAATCCTATGACACGTGCTTCGAATCCATTAATGATGAGCAAAAGTGTAAGGTTTACCTTGCTTTTTGAGCCACAGAACATAAGCAGCAGCTAAGCCGGCCACAATAACAGCCACAAAAATGCCGATAACAATTCCCGACAGAGCTCCACTAGACAGTCCTCCTGCCAAAATTGTGACAATTATTTCATTTTCTCTTTAATACATGTTATTACAAATCGTATCATAAACAATCGGTAACTTGTTTTCTCATTTGCCGAATCGTTTTGTTATTCTTTTTCCAAACCTCCTTCTTTTGCTTTTGAACAGATCTTAATTTTCTTTCGTTCTTTTGTACAATTATTTCAGGAAGCTAAAGGATTTAACGCTTCAAAACACTAGTGTAATTATATCGTATGTTAAGAGTCCAGTAAGAAAAAGATTTAAGTATTAGTAACGTTGGCCAGGCTAAAATAATATTGCTCGTTATACATTAGAGGGCTCCTTCATAGAGAGGTTTTACATTGAATTCCTCTGTAAAATAGGCAAGTCCAGACCTAGAGCTTTGAAATAAGGATCCTTAAATTTAACTTTCTTATGCCAATGGCGTGTTAAGAGGCTGTCTCTGTGAAAACCGACCACTGATTTTACTTCGAAAATTCGATTTTTCTCATAAGCTGGGATTACGAAGCCCTTACCTAGTCAATCACTAAAATGAGTTTTATTTGATTAAAAATTCTAATTGAAGTTTTCTAGGATTGATTGAAGTTCGGTCCGGTCGACACAAGTTGCATGCCTGCCGAAACTGGAAAAATAGCACATATTGCCGGCGCTCTAAAAAAATTAATATTCGCTCAAAAGTCCCAATTTTTTTTTCAACTATAGATATATCATAGCAGTTTGTTTAGCAATGTTGCAATTATAATTCAATGTTGTTCCTTCGACGGTTAAAAGAAGATTTTCTACCCGTTAAATCGAGTTTTGAACCAAACAAGAAAATAGCTCTACTTTGAAGGCAAGTTTTAAAAATGTGGCACCTGTTTGAAACTGCTGAACTACATGAATAGAAAGTATAAATGGCTCTTAATTTAAAACAATAATAAAATTTGTCTGCCCACTAGGTTTTCAAAACCAACGACCGCTTAAAGTTCAGGAAAATTTGAAAATATTCCAGTGAGTAACCAACATACTCGCCTTCGTAAACTGCTCCGATAAATTCACGTAAATCTCTTACCTGGCTTCAAGATTAAAGTTTTGGTCCCTTGTAGCGATCCTTGAAACCTAGGTAGCATTAAAACTGCCAGCTTTTCCTTCCAGAGGTAGGTTTGTATACAAGGTACATTTATACGTTCCTCATCTGCGTCGAACGTGACGGTCACATACTTCGATGTTCTTTGTATTACTGACCATTATTTTCCTAGAAGCCGCTTCTATCATGTAGAGTCCTCTTACAACGTTTGTAGAAGCACTTTTTTGTACAACTCTCGGTACACATACATGTATGAACAGTAAACAGGGATCCGGGAATCCAAGGAAGGATTGGTAAATGCCACGGCCGTTTTGTGTTTGCAACAGGTGTTTTAGTTCCCAATCTTCCCGTCAGCATCACATCATCATGATTCCCGTGAAACTGACGGGAAGATTAGGAACTAAAACACCTGTTGTATTTATCAATCCTTCCTTGGATCTTCGGATCACCGTTAACCGCTCATAGATGTATATGTGCCGAGAGTTGTCCAAAAGAGTGCCTCTACAAACCTTATAAGAGGACTCTACATGTCGAATTATGTTCATAAAGATGACTGCGAAATCGAAGTTCTTGCTGGCTCGTCCGAAAAAAGGCGCAATTGGTCAAAATACCCTTTACAGTTTTTCGTCTAGCGCGCTTGATTTTTACGGACCAAACTAGCCATTTAGATATGGTATACCTATAGCATGAGTCTTCCTTTACAACCTTTTATTTGCTGAGAGATTCGTATACTAGAAGAGTTATGACCCTCTAAAATCAGTTGAAATTTTACATGTAAATTAAATTGCCGTAGTAGTATTTTTCAAACGGCCAAGAAGTAGACAAAACATATTTACTTCAAGATGACTTTTAGCTCAGAGGAATGATTAAAGTGTAAATGACAAACTGTGTGACTATGAAATCCAGGAAAGTTCCCTTCTTTCTGTACTGGCCTGTTGAAAATGTGCAATTTTGCATAAATTCCACCGGCCATCTTGGTTGACTGAGCGGTATTTCGAACTTTCCTAGATTTCACAAAAATGTGAAGTCGCTGGAACTTTGAAAGTATATTTCTGAAAATACTGCACCAAAAGAATCTTTTTGACGCTATAAAAGAAAATCCGAATTTTCCGACCTGTCGTCGGATTCTCCTTATTTACAGGCAGTGGCTCTTAAATGAAGGGCCATTTATACTTTCTATTCATGTAGTTCAGCAGTTTCAAACAGGTGCCACATTTTTAAAACTTGCCTTCAAAGTAGAGCTATTTTCTTGTTTGGTTCAAAACTCGATTTAACGGGCAGAAAATCTTCTTTTAACCGTTGAAGGTAGAGCATTAAATTATAATTGCAACATGGCTAAACAAACTGCTATGATATATCTATAGTTGAAAAAAAAAAAAAAAAAAAAGAATTGGGTCTTTTGAGCAAATATTAATTTTTTTTAGAGCGCCGGCAATATGTGCTATTTTTCCAGTTTCGGCAGGCATGCAACTTGTGTCGACCGGACCGAACTTCAATCAATCCTAGAAAACTTCAATTAGAATTTTTAATCAAATAAAACTCATTTTAGTGATTGACTAGGTAAGGGCTTCGTAATCCCAGCTTATGAGAAAAATCGAATCTTCGAAGTAAAATCAGTGGTCGGATTTTACAGAGACAGCCTCTTAATATTGTAAGAAGCAGCGTGTCGATCCAATTTTAAACACTCTCAATTTAATAACCAAAAACCAGCAAAACTAGTAAGTTTACCTTTCAGATCGTCCTTTTCATATGACGAAAAATTCATACCGGTTGATGGGGCCCATACTGGGAACAAAACATATTAGTAATTAGAAATTAGTGATTGTCAAATTGATCATACATAAATGTACAGTGGTGTATATGTCCTAACAAAATAGTGACTTTCCAAAGGACGTCAAACGAATGTCATTTCTCATAAAGCAAAATAAAAAGTTTTCATCGAAAATCATTTTTCAACACTTTTTTCAGCATTTTGGTAGTTTTTAAGGACAGACAAAATTAAGGCTTAATTTGACCGATAAAAAATGGTTATTGTTAGGTAACAATTAATATTTAAAATGACAATTTCAACCGAGAAATTTAGACAAGTATCGTTTCTCTTGTTAAATTAAACGTCTTGCCGAGTAAGCGGTGAAAGGCGGGGCTAATAACCCAAACTGTGCAGAACGAAGTTAAAGCTCTTCACTTACCTACTCCGCTATATACATACACAGGATGTTGTTCCCCTGGTCGTCTCATATCCAACCTGAACCTGTATCTCTTGCCAGTTTTGAGGTTAGTTACTTTGAATTTTGTTGTAGCTTTACTCAGAGCACTTGCTCCTGCGACAGGCTCCCACTGACCCTTCCACCCCTCCTGCATCTCAAGATTCACAGTTGTTACATTTTTATCTGTAACTGTCCATGTCACCAGTATAACTGTGGCGTCATCTGCCATTCTTGCTGCTTGAACTACAAGAGGAACCGACAGAGGAATGACATTTAAATGCAATGATCAACAACACTATTTAATTAGGCAGAACAAGAAATGCACACAGAGTGGTATTTACATACAACTGAAAAGCAAATGTTCAAATGCGTTTTTTTTTTTTTTTTTTTTTTTTGTAGTGGTCAATGCGCTTAGCTACACCTACAATCCAGGAAAAATGTAGTTGGGACACTTGTGTTGGATCACGTATCCCCCCCTAATCAATGTTGGAAAATGTCGCGTTCTTGTCAACAGAAAGGGAGAAAAATCACCTGATTATCAACATTGTAACTGGGGTGGGGGGGGGGGGGGGAACTTGCTTCGTGTCCCAACTTTTTTGTCTGGGATTGTAGTTAGTGAACACACATGTCAACAGAAAAAATGCAAGTGTATCAACTAAACAGACATGTAATAGGTTTAAAAATCCCAACTGGCGGGAGGCAGTTGGCTGTTAACACGCCAGACCGAGCAGTTGAACGAGGGTCTACCGAGAAACAACTCCAGCTAAGTGGTCAGAGCGGGACTTGAACCCGCGACTTCCGGATCTCAAAGTCCGGCGCCCTGACCGATCGGCTGCGCTTCCTCAACTGTAAACCAATTCTTTTCAAAAATTCCAGACTTACCGCTTCCTCTGTCGGGTGGTACTGAAGACTCTGAAAAAGTGAACGAACAAAAGCAGATAAGAACATTTCATATATGAAAGGAGAACATTCAAATTTAGAAATGAGCTTCTTCATACCTGGTGTCTTAACTTGTTTCGAGGTTGATGCTGCACCTTTGCCAGCTTGATTTGAAGCTTGAACAGTGAATTCATAATCTGTTTCAGGGAGCAGTCCTTGAATGGTGTGCCTGTTATTGTAAGGGTGCCCCACAGATTGTTCCACAAAATTGGCGCCACTTCCTTTCACGCGATAATGTATTGCAAAGACTTGATCATATCCACCACTGTAACCAGGAGTCCACCTTACCCTGACATTCACAGTTTTAGCGCCTCCTACTTTAAATGCCACCAGTTTCACATCAAATGGTGCATCTGGAACTCCTGTGAGGCAAATGATTCAGCTTTCTCAATTTTGCTTCCACCTTCCAAGTGTTAGTACTGCAGGTTTTGTTGTGGCAAATAAAATGTTTGCTTCCAAATAGGATTTTTATATTTTTTCCGACAATCTTAACATCTAACTGTTTTGTTGTGTTACGGTTTGCGTGACAACATCCGGACATGTGCTGAGGGTTCATGGGATTAAATCAGATGATGCCCCCTCTAGGGGCATGAATTTCAATTCAACAGTCAATTGCTGCTGTGGCAATTATTTGTTAACTCGCTGGGGAAGACGTGTTTTTCCCCTCCCACCCTCCCTCTCTCCTTAGCAATTTGTTGGGTTGTTTGTTTTAGTTGCAATTGCGTTTTTCAGTGCCCTCACCTTTACTGATGAGGCAGAAAAATAATTTTGCTCTTTGTAAAATTGGCTAAGATTGGAAAATAATTGTCTTACTAAAGCGGCTATGGGCCTTTATTCAAAGCCATTTAATTCCAAGCTAGGCGTGTTATATTGCTGTATTGGGGCCCAGCAAACAAACTTCACGATATGCAACACTGATTTATGTTGAGGTGGGATGAAGGGGAGAAACATAAAAATGGCCTGATTTAAACTTCTGCCGAAAACTGAGACTACAATACAGTAAAGGAAAGATTGTATTATTGCACTTTAGTGAGGAACATGCATGATCCTAAAAATAAGGACTTTGTTATCCTGCACACATTCAAATCTTATAATCTTAAATCTCGAGGTCAGGCTCCAGTTTTTACTTGATAAGTTCAGTGAACGAGATCGATCCGCATGAGAGAAAGATATAGTAAGGCGAGGAACGTTCCTCGCACTATTGCTTTTGGTAATTGATCAGTCATTTGATTGGTCATAATAAATAGAGAAAGAGTGCGTTCCTTGCGGAGCTCCGCATCAGGATTTATGATCCAGTCAACGTGCATGATCAGTTCTCCCCTCAAGTAGTTTCATCGGTCTCTTTGAATTTGTTTCCCTTGATACACAATGATCAAAATGATCTTGGATCGCTAATCTTGCTCCAAATCATTCTAAAGAAACTCTCTCAAAATAAGCTGACCGATCAAATTGTAATGTTAGTCAACGGCAGAATAAGGAGCGATGCTAATTCAACAAACCTCTTTCACGTATGGTATACTGCTGGTTATCACTTCCTAACAGGTTGACAGCAATACAGTAGAACTTCTCACCAACGTTAGTGACAGTGACTTTCATAATACTGGTATACTTCTCTTTGGTAATGCTGTTAACCTTCCCATCATTTAATGAGCTCAGATCAGAAGTTGCATTAAGATCTCTTTTCCACGACAGAGAAGGTGGCGGTTTCCCAACGGCAATGCAAGTCAAATCTACTCGCTCTCCTGCGGTCCCTGGTATTTGGGTGGTTGTCGGTTCAAAAGTCACAATAAATGGTCGAACTGCAGCAGCAAAGAACATATGTAAGATTCACAGTTTATTTTTCACAAAATCTTAAAAATCAAGTTCAGGAAGATGTGAAATATATACATTGAGAATCTTCTGATAGGTAAATATCAATCACAGTTGAAGAGGTGCACGTAGATGAAAGTCATGAGGTATCAGTCTCAGTCGTTAGTTTTCAGTTACTAGTTGTTTCAATGGCTTTAACTAATTAAGGACGTTCGCGCGAAAATTTTCCAATATTGATTTTTTTCTGAGATATTTACCACTGTGAGATGATGAGTTAGTTATGTCAGAAATGTAAAAAATGGAGGGTCACCGACTTCGTTTTGGAGAGAACATGCCCGGAAGAAAATATGGCTTCGTTAGCGAATAAGGCCACAGTGTCTGTAAACCCAAACATATTTCAATTAGAACTTTGAATTGAAATGTTCTCTGCTACATATTGTTGAAGTGGACCTATTAAGTGAATTTAGTCAATCGGTAAGGTTCCTTAAAGAACAAGTTCGCATTTAGCGACCATAGTTTCACGCGCCTTGCAGCCGGAAGAAGATGACAGGATTCGATGTCCGGTGAATAGAAATCTTGAAATTTTTTCAACTTCCCACATTGATTTTTCGTTCATTTTTAGACAATGGGGAGATAATTGTAAATAAAATCTGTTTCTGGAAAGAAAAATAGTGGTCACCGGACGTCCATGATCGTTAAATCCAGGCAAAGCCATAGCAATGGCCATCTGCCCATTATTATTCATTTTATTACTTAGTGCGCGCGCTCATGCATGACGTGGCGTGTGAATTTGCGCGCGCGGTAAGGATGCGCAGAAACAATCCACCGTAGGAAAAAAGATGGCTGCTGTACATTTTACCACAATGCCCTGCGAACCTAACACAGCCTAAAGGGCACAAAGAAAGCCAAATTTTTACAATATTTGTCCCTGTACGAAGGATATTAAGTAGCCTAGGTTTGAAGATTTTGTAACGTTTCTGTACGTTTTTATGAGCGTTGTTAAGATTTTCGTGACCTGAGAACTATGGGTAAATGTACCAGTCGCCATCTTTTTTCCTACGGAGGATTAGCGCGAGCGTCCTTAAAGTAGAGATCTTCGTTTAGATCTGAAGACGACTTTGAGATTTCCGCGTGCGTATACTGAGCTCACAATATGTCGTCACGCAACTCTTCGCCGGCTGCTCCTTGACAGCAAAATGTCCCCTCGATAACGAGTTTGCAAAGATAAGCTTTGCAGACTCCTTTGACCTCCCTTTCTTATTCAAAACAAAAACATAACGTCTAGTCTGGGAAACCTCAAAATTAGTCTTAAACTCGTCGTCTATTTACCCAGGCTTCCGAAGGAAAGCCCGAGTCATAAAATGCAAGCCGTTTGGTCTTGGTAACCAAAAGGGGGTCATGGTCCCAGGCGTTCCTAGCGTAGAGCGTGGAAACTGGGGATGAGAATGCGACAGATTGCTTCATCGCGTGCTCGCTCTAAGTGAACAACGTAGAGAATGTTGTGTTTTGTGTAGAGAGTTTTCGAAAGAATCACGCCTTATACGTTCATCTCAAATACAAAGATGTTGATCGTTTCCGGAACGGGTCGGTCCACGAATTATATTGCTTGAAAGCCTGCCAAATATGGAAAGTCATGCTCGTTCTCGAGAGATACCAAATGAGCCATGCGTGATTTAAAACATTCTGAGACGAACACCTCAGATGTTGAAAAAATTTAGAATCGTCGCAAGCAGAACTTCGAAGGTGAGGCAAACAACAAGCACTGAGATAAAGAGGACACTCAACAAAGCAATTTGAATGGTAAACATCTAAGCGTAACTTCTGTGATAAAATATCCTGATTCTTTTATATTGTTTTTATTGTGTTCCGGCCTAGCTGTAAAGTATAATTTGATATTGCAGTGCGAAGCTCTAGTAAACGCTCTTGGAGCGTCAAGATATAATCATGATTAAAAAGACTTAGCTAGCAACCAATTATTTAGTTACTTTATTCTCATTTTTAATTTTCAGTTTTCACACACACGTGTACGCTGTAAGTAATTCACGAACGTGTCAGTTAACAACGAAATTTGCAGCAAAAAAGTTATCTGAATGGAAAAGTGTGATGCTAAAGAGCCCAGGAACCAGTGAAGTGGTATTGTACCATATTTTTCAGAAATCATCCCAGGAAGTAGAAGGAAAGAATGTAACAGGAGTAAACTTGCACTGCTACTTACCTTGAACATTTAGAATGACGTCTTTAGAATCCTGTTGCCAAATCTCATTTCTTGCGGTGCAACGGTATGTACCATCATCGTTCCGGGTTGTATTAACTATTAGAAACTGTTCTCCATATGCAAGCACCTTACTGCTGCCTGACCTGGTCCAAATGATTCTAGGTTGTGGCACACCCTTTGCACGACATACCATGGAAACATTACTCGTTTCATTAACTGTGTAACTGCTTTTATAGAATGTAATTTCTGGTGGATCTATTAAAGAAACGTAAGAGAAAAATAAGTCACTCAGGCAACACTGACATAAACCCAATAAAGCTATTACGCATTATCATAGGTTTGATGTATTCAGGGCCTACTTCAGTAACTGAACAGGTAAATATCGCTTGCATAAATCTATTATTATTGATCATGAGTATAGAAGTACAAGCGAAAAATATCATTCGATGTAAGAAGCCCCTGATGATACAGAAAGTCATCGATTAACATCGAATTCAACATACATACTAAACTAACAGTACTGTAACTTGAATATAATTTGCTTGAAGAGAACACTGGAAGTATGCAACATTCTGAAGCATCCAAATAACTGCAACTAAAATATCTTTTGATGTGTGAGAAATGATTACTCACAGCGGACCTCGAGCTCTGTAGTTTGACTCTCTTTGCCAGCGTCATTATAAGCAAGACATGAAAAATTCCCATTTTGCCTCCAGGTTACTCTATTGATGGTAAGGTGTGACAGGGTCTTCGATAGATTAGACTGTGAATCTGGTGTGACGGAGACCGAGTAGTTGTAAGGAGATGTTTTGGTGAGATTCTATCCATTCAATTGCCACAAAATAGTTGCTGCTGGTTTCGCTTTAACTATGCACCAATAGCTCACGGTTTCATTTTCGGTCTTTATTTGTTTAGTTGTTGGTAGGTGACTTGAAAATGATGGAGGAACTGTTACAAAGAAGGGGAAAAAATTGTTATTGAAGCACCACAATTATTGCCATGTATTATGCTGACTGACTACGAAATAATTTTAGTTGACGGGTTAAGAAATCGTGGCTCACAAAAACCATTTATTTATATCTAACCGAATTCGCAAAAACATGCCCGCATTGACTCAAAGAAGGTCCCAGCGGCCAGAAGTCCTCTGACCACCCCCCTGGCTAGGAGATTGGCCAATCACGCATGCACGTGGCATGGGCCACTCCAGCAGGGTGCCATGTCAACACAGAAGCCTCAAGCAAGGTCAAACAACTGAATAAAATACCCAGAAACACAGTCAACATCAAGCTTATTTAACACTGAAAACTCAAATTCTAGCTAGTTGGGAGTGTCAGTAAAAAACACCCTCCCCTCCCCCCTGCTTTGGACATCTGGCCCCCTGCAAGCCACCAGCAGATAGGTCAGTCATTGGGCCATGTGCCCAGCCTAGCCTTGACGGAGCCCCCCCCCCCCCCCCCCCCCCTGGGTTTAAGGTCGCTGGCTTAGCCTAGATTCGGGCTTTGCCCGAATCCAGGCGAAAACCTAGCGGGCATGTTTTTGCGAATTCGCTTAGATATATTTAATGCTTTCCAAAGAATCTCGGAGTTTTTTAAAACTTATGGAGTCCTTTGATCATGTAACTATGGTGTACATTTAAAGTCTATATCAACTAAATGTCTTGACTTGACAGAACTCCAGTGCAATGTATTAGATCCACATGGGACGTCGTGACCGCCTCATGCAAGAAGGCCAGTCAAAACGGTTCAAGAGCCCCGCATGACAGTTCCATTCCCAGCCAGCTTTATAAATATATTAATCCAAGTTTAGGTCGGTACACACGCACAACAGAACACACAGTAAGCACTAAGTACATGCAACACTAGAATGGTATTACTATAGAATAGATAGAGAGAATAACAAAGTTCAACGGTTCTAGTATTATGTCCAGTATAGGCCAAGGTTGAAACAGACAGGAGCGCTTGATCAGTGCTCTAAAAGAGTCTACAAGGTCTGGACTCACTAGATTGGATATGTATCTTGTAAAGATTCTCAGTTTTGGGCCAACCATCAAGTCACGAAGATTCCTGAGAGGACATGCGGAGGATGCAGAAAGAATCAACGTGTTTCTTGCGATAACAAAGAATCACAGAATTATTTGCAAACAAATAATTGATCTGCAAGACACTGACAAATCACGATATTTTGCGATAGCAGAGTTGAATAATTGTCTTATCATCCGATCATCAAGTTTCATATTTAAATCACTCTCTGAGAGCTCAGGGAAACGATCGCCAATTTTTACACAAGAGCGTGGTCATAATTACAGTTGAGCAGAATGTCATTAGCAGCAAAGCACATTTAGACGGTATTACACATGAGCAGACTATTATTCGTAGGCAGTCATTTGCAGGTCACGTGGTGGGCTCTCGGTCAGCGAGAAGGAAGAAAAAAATGAATCGAATGATAAAAGTCAGTTAATCACGACAAAATGTAATAAATAAATCAGATCATGTTACAATGTGGCTATACACTTCGTGTAAGCCACCAAAAATACGCACGAAATATTCGCGACCTGTCATCAGAAGCGATTCAACAAAACAACTATGATCGGTTTGTCGATCAAACAAGTGTGCGCTGACAGGCGCTGACTGTTACGTTATTCTTCTTAAGCAAACTTTGTTGTGTTGTATTTGTTTTGCGCGTTTGTGAATTTGAGAGCTCAATAATTTTACATGAGGTGCCAGTTTTCTTGCCCTTTCATTGGCTGTTTCTATTAATATTTTATTTGGGACCACCTCTAGAGGGGGTCCAATTTGATCGGTCAGACCGGTCTGACCGAAATTGCCGTTCCATTTTGACAAACCGATTTATATGGGGAAATGGTGAACAGGAAAAGAAAATGGTAAGAGCGATTCCTCTTGGTCAGCCGGTTCGATCGGAAAATGTCTTTTCACTTTTTTTTGGTTTGTCCCACTGGTCTCTGACCCGTCAGTCTGGCATAATGGATAGCACCCTCAAAGTTCCCATCTAAAACGTAGCAGGTCAGGATTGACTAACTAGCAGTCAAGCTTTCGTCAAAAATGTTGCAGGAACCATCAACGTAATTTTCGGCGAACGTTTTCCTTATCGTCCCTGAGAAAACTATATTTAAAGGGCCGCCCGTTTTTAATTTTTTTTCTTAAGTTTAACCGATATTTTTTTCCGTATTTAACAAGAACCACATGCAATGTAGATATATGGTGTGCTGTGGAGTCAAAATATATGGCTCAAGCTTTCTCACCAGTAAAGAAGTAATAAATCCACTGATGGAAATTTGCTCCAATATTCGCGACATTCATGAATGGGCCATGAATAGATCAAGAAACGGCAAGGAAAGTGATAAGTGCTCAATAGAC
The DNA here is from genome assembly GCF_042242905.1 of Orbicella faveolata. Taxonomy (NCBI): domain Eukaryota; kingdom Metazoa; phylum Cnidaria; class Anthozoa; order Scleractinia; family Merulinidae; genus Orbicella; species Orbicella faveolata. The sequence goes on from NW_028301553.1 coordinate 24,348,444, forward strand.
TCTCGCGGATTACGAGGAGGAGTAACATAATTGCTGGGTGTAGAGAGAGAAATGCATGGGTACTTCACATCACAGACACACGACCTTGGATTGGTGGAGTTCAAACAAATTGTGCAATCGATCAATCATTGCCATGCTGGATTTGCATGTGCTTCGGACGTGCATAATTATTCAGCGAGATATTTCACCTGCTGTTTTTTCGGGGCGTGAAATAACAGGAGGAAATCCCTCTATGTTCCGCAAACGATGAGATATTTAGTGTAAGATCTAAGACTTTATTTTCAATATAATTAAGCTTCACGTGAGAGGCATTTCGAATTTACTGCCCAAGCCGCAGTTGTAACTATTTATTTACAAAAGCTTTTCTTATTGTTTATATATATATATATATATATATATATATATATATATATATATTTTATAGATGCACCAAACCACAGAAACGCTAAATCACATTTGATGACAAAGAAGTAATTTTTAGCTCGTACAACAACGGCTTGAACGACTCTCGCTATCGTCGAAGAAGAGAGCTTTTTACCATCAGAGGACTAATAAGTTTCGTTCGAAGAACCCGCTGACAACTACCTTACAACCATATGCAATAGCCTTAGGTAATCAGCAGTCTTTCTTACCTGAGGCAACTGCTAAAACAGCCCATACGAGAAGACAAAAGAGCTGTAGAGGATGGACAAAGGAGGCAATTTGTATTGTGGGCATTTTAAATGTGGAGTGCGCCACCGCAAGAGATGGCGGATGCATTCAACGCACAAATAATCGTGACTTGAATGAAAATGTGGCTTGTCATTGGCAAATAAAAGTCAAGCGTTATCGCTGATGACGAATTTTAAAGCGGAAATGCGTATACCTACGTATTTTATTGAGGCGTATATAGCAGCTCTTGGCTTTAAAACATTTTCAGACCAGTTTCGGGAAGAAATATATGGCAAATTAACTACAAGTCGGAATGTGCAAAATGACGATGGAATGACAGTTTCCAACTAAAAACGTTACTGAAGACAAACGCTACACTAGAGAATTTATCTAGAGAATTTAGAGCCTCCTTTTTACTTAACTCTTTGTCAGCTGTGTAAAGAATATGCTGCTTAAAATTTACAGTCAAAATTAAAAGTTCTTTCCTGCGCTATTTTGCATCGTTGCGACGCCATGATAAGATATCATGCGAAGATATCGTGACGTCACCTATTGTTACTTTAAACACTACTGGCTGCTTGAACGCACTACTATATATTGAACTCACATTCTCTTTTCTGACTTGCTGAAAGCGGACGGTGAATTTTCGAAATAAGCGCCCGTAACGTCATCCAACTGCAGATTATACAATAATCATGTCAAGGACATTCAAGGTCACGGGTAATCATGTCATGAATGACCGCGATGCATGATTTCGAAGGGTAATCATGTCAAGTTCGCGCTCTTTGTGTTGCTTGCCGCCAGTGAAGAAGCAGAAACATGACATTTTGACATGACAAAAACATTTTCTTCCGTTCAATGTATAATAAAACGATTATTAGATTCAGTTTTTGTGATATCCAATATATATTATGCCTCAGCCTTCGGCTTAGGTTGATAACCCCTACCTGGACCTTGATTATTCTGGATATCACAGAAACCTCATCCAATAATTGTTTTTATGATATGGTTTTGGCTTGTGGCCGATATAACGCGCACTCTGATTGGCTAAGAGCGAGATCTGAGCGGTCATTATGCAGCCGTAATGCCCACGGGCCGATTACGGATTATGCAAATTAGGAAGAGCCCAGCTCTGAAAATTCAAGCGCATTGAAACGATGAAAGCCGATTAAAAACAGTAAGAGAAAGTAAGTAGCTAAAAGTTTAGAGATTTTTCCTAAATAAAATTTATATAGAAGTCGTTTTTGACTTACCAGCCAGTAATCTTGGCGGGCACTAGTGAAAAACAATCAAAGTTTGCCGAGTCTTAAGTAAAGCTAAAATCGCTAAGTGAAAAACGCCATCGGCTGATCTGTCATGCATCCTGAGTAGAACTCCACGAGGAAACTTATAAGTTATCATCTTAGTCACAACAATTACCGAAATATTGAACTCCGTCACAGTTCTCATGAAAAAGATTCCCTCTCTTTAACACAAGCAAGTGTAAATCAGGTTCCAGGATCATCAGATGTCAACAATCGGGCGGTTTCTGTCCGTAGCAGTGTTTCTGATAACTGCAGGAAGTTTTAGACGTTCACAAAGCTTGAAAAGTTAATCCATAAATCCCAGAATGAAGAAGGCGAAGATATGTCGTCGAAAGCGAATGCGAAGATCGAGTTATTTTGAGCAGTGCATTCTGAAGCATTAGCATTTTCTTTCACCGAAAGACCGTTAGTTTGGACCATTTTGAAGCACTTTCTGTCTTTTCTATATGCGTTGACGTTTTGCCACAGAAGTCGGAAAAACTCCTCCATCAACCTGTAACACCACGATACTAAAATACCTTTTGAAGCTGTGACAATCACTTTTCCCGTAAAGAAATGTGTGTTTTTAACGGAATACGTTATACAGTGGTGAAGTTCACTGACTGTGTAGTTTTTGCCCTGGGTTTGAGACGATGAATGAATCGGTAAACGCGCGCATCGCCGGATGTAAATTGACGACTTCCGCTCGAATAATTTTTTTCTTTTCTTTAATTCATGAGCCATGTAATAAACAACTTAATAACCTCGACCGTTCGGTCGTTACGGGAAAATCTCAAACCTCGGCCTACCGTATTGACCTCGCTATCGCTCGATCAATACGGCAAGGCCTCAGTTTGAGATTTTCCCGTAACGACCTCACTCTCGGTTATTAAGTAGTTAATACTCTGGACATTGGAATAACGAAAACAGTCATTGTAAACACTTTCTCTAAATTAATGATCAGCAGGTTTGCTTCAGCAACTTCAGCATTTCAATTCATTTTGTACACGCAAATTTAAAATCAGTGTAGGTAATCGTGCAAGTAAGTGTTTACACTACATGTACGAGGGATACTGTAACTAGAAATTCTATCAAAATATCAAAATATCAAAATTTGAAAGATGTGTTTCTTCTTTTTGCAATGGAGGGAGTTTTTTAAAGCGATGACCCAGATATTTTCAAAGCAATACTTTTTTTTTCTAGAAATAAAAGTTACATCATAAGGTTTTATTATAAGAGCAGCTACACTTCTAAAACGAGAATCTTTTGAAGACTAATAATACAGTTGCTATTGATTTTGCCATTTTTTTTTTCTCCACCGTATCAAGAAAGTGTGTTGTTGTGTTTAGTTAGTATTATTATCAACTTGCATTTCTCGACAATACGTTATTTAATGCTAGTAATGTTTACAGTTCTTTTAAAAAGTGAGTGAACAAGCTCACCGGTTGAGCGATGTGAGTTCGAGATCCGAGCCCGAGTCAAATTCGAGTCCGGCAACCCTTTCCCTAATTTCAGGGCCAACTGTTTAAAGGTAACAGCCATTTAGGCTAACAGAGAGTTGTGTTCCTGCTTAACGGGTGCTAGGTAGGTTAACTGAAGGGCTATTTAGGCTAACCGCATTTAGGCTAAACGGAGCACTGTGTACAGGCTAACCAGGTGCTAGTTAGGTAAATGAATTGCTGTTTAGGCTAACCGGTACGTTATTTAGGCTAACCGGGATGCTTTTAATTCGGAGTAATTCTATCTTTTATATTTACTCGCTAGGCTCCTGGCCAACATCCGCCGTAATTCCAAACTACTTGGAACTGATTAGAATTACCGCTAGCTGCCCAATCAGCATTTAGGCTTTTGACTCGGGCTCAGACTTTGAGTTGGTTAAATTCATTTTGATACGAAAAACGGATAATCCCTAGCAAGGCTTCTTCAATACTGCTATTTACATCTCTGTTCTCTGCAAACTGTTATGTCCCCTAGAGGGACTTGTGCCATATATAGTGTCTCCTCGTCCTTCAGACCAAATAACTGACACAATTTATATCTGGTAGACTGCTGTTGTCAGACTGAAACCCTCGTGGCGACCATTGGTTTACGGGTATTTCCGTTTCTCGGGTGAGCGTCTTTAGCTTTCCTGGCGATCGTAAAGACTCTGGTTTGCGGACACCTGCTAAGTCCTGCGATTCGGGTCTCACCAGTTCACAATGGGTATCACCACAAGGCTTTGGAAAGGGAAATAAAATAGGTTCCATTATTGGTTAACCAAGATGTCGCTCTTGTGTAACTATACTATGACAAATGAAGCAGTTTTGAACGGGTTTTTCCTTGGGGGGGGGGGGGGGGGGGGAGGGGGAACTCCCTTATATGGGCTGTATAGGTATGTACTGTGCCGCCCCAAAGGGTATGTTTTTTGAGTCGTAATTTGGTCAGATATAGGGTATCGATTTTGACCATTTTGGTCTCTATTAGGATAAGGATTTTGTAGTCCAGTCTTGAATTGAGTATATTTTCTAGTAATAAAAACATATCAAAGTTGCTTTTAACATTGGTTTAAGGTGGCTGAACACAGTTTTTGATACCTGTAGTTCATTCACCTTTTTCTCTAAAACCCTTGATCCCTTGGTCGTCAAAAATGGCAGCAAGCTGGTTAATAACACAAACTTTGGTTTTTGTGACGGTTAAGCTGACGTATGTGCCGTTGCCATGGCAACATGAATAAATATAAACAGGCCTTTAAAATCGGTTTTGTTTATTTGCAGAAAATCTAGTCATTAGATTTTCTTTATAATTTGCATGCAACAAGCTTGTAACGATTCTCACAAGTTAACACCATTTTGCTAATAATTTAACAGAGAGATCTTTAATTATCCCTTGTTGAACGTTCACTGGAATATCTAGAATTTCCTTTGTTAAAGTTCAATTATTTTCAATACTCCAGTTACTTATTTCCTAAAGTATTTTCAAGCCAAATTTCGTGAAATTCTATAATGAGTAGTTCTCGAGAAATAGGCGTATTTCCGAGAGTGCAATTTTCATTCAATCGCACTTTTTTGACTTACTACGCATGCGCTGCATTTAACTGGGTTCTTTCGGTAAGAAAGAAAAAGCTGAGAATTGCCGGGTTCTTTACCTTTTCTAACATATCTTTGTAATAAAAGACTAAAGCCATCAATAGGCTGCGCTCAATTATAGAGAAAAATAGCACAGATACTGCGGGTGTTGAGAAAATAAAATGATCGCTCTATTGACGGTATGTTTTTTTTTTTTTTTTTTTGCAATCCTTGTGCGCGCGCTGAATTGCATCAGCAAAAGCGCGCGCGAAAACTGTGTTCGGCCACCTTAAACTAGAGAACTAAATAAGGCGGGTGTGAAACAGGCTGCTGATTTATGGGTCAGGTCTTAAATATGGTATCGAATTTTTGGTCAGGTCATAAATAGGATGGGAAAATTCGTAGAGTTTGGTCTTAAATAGGGTGAGGGTTTTGGGAAGCGGCTGGCACACCCCCATCCGGTTTTTCTTGGAGAAAGAATAATGAGTGATCAAATCAAATTTGATGAACTGTAATCCACTTTCATCTCCTTTCATCCTGTTCTTTTTCCCAAAGAGCCTGTTCTTCTTTGATCTGTAAAACCTTTTCATCTGATTTACCAGCATATTTGGTGTCATTTACACCTGATAATATGGAATTTAGAGAGGAGGGACAATCAGGAAGGAGACCGTCACCTTAAGAGACGTACTTATTTTTGCCGCAAATATCGAAATCACTGTCAGTCAAATTTGCTTGGGTCATAACAAAATTCTATTTGTTTATTTGCCCTCGTTTTAGAGCCCTACATATGAATTTCCCTGTTGTTGCTGCCGTTTCTTTGTAGACTTTACAACTGAGACAGAGTAACATTAGTCCAGCCAGAATGTGAGTTGCATATCATTTCTGCGAGTACGCACAGTCTAGCTGATGTTCTTCTCACTTAATAGTTTGACCTAAAAATAGCCCATTTGCAAATCTGAAGGCACGAGTAGTCATAGAACATGTATTAGACTTCTACTATTACTTAAGAGCTTTCCAAAATTGTAAACTAAACATGGAGAAGAACCAACAATCAAAAGACGCGAAATAGCAATCGCATCTTTAACGATATTCTTTGGGTTCATCCCGTGATGCCTCCCATCCAACGCTAGGAGGAAGGACTGCGAGACGGGATAAATTGACATTGAATGTCCTACGAACTGTATGTACCAAACTCAGTTTGTACCTGTTCTTTCCCGCCTGTGCTGGGAGAAGGTATCTTAGCGCGGTCTGAACCACGTCGATCTCTGTTGTCTGGTATGTAAAAAAATCGAGGACCTTCAGTAGGTCTGTCATCTGTGTTTAAATAAGAAACGCCATTAGAAAGGCATTATGGTTCATTCCCAAGGTGCAATGCTTCTGTTCTCTCTTTGGGAAAAAGCGATGTGTGGTTACCAACGGCGCGGGACTGTGGGGTAGAACGGGTGCTTTTGACGTCCTACCCCTAGCTAGCGCTGTGGTTCGTAGGCGACGAGAATAAAACTTGCAAGATTTAGAATACGTCCAAACATATTTCATTTCCGAGTCTGTAGCGTCATATGACGTAAAATTGTCGTTATTATTTCTGAACAGATGGCATCTTGGATTTGCGGTTATGGATTTTGTCAGGAAACCAACAACTGAATCTGGTTCAAAAATGGTGAAAACCCAGAGACTTTGTGTCAAAACCGACAAAGAAAGTTTAAAATATTTTTTTAGAAGAAGGAAAATTCATTCCATGCCGGTCAAAACAAGGTTGCCATGGAGAAATCGAGATCCTTGACCAATGATATGTCATATTATCAAATTGTTCCCAGATAAATGATAGGCACATTCACCAAATATGGGGCTTATCACTTTAGTGCTTTTAGAATTCCAACCTTCAAGGGCTGTGGCGGCCTCTGAGTTCTCTCCTGGTGTGAATATGGTCAAAGAAACCGATAAGAAGTCGTTAGCCAGGAGAGAATTCTAAGTCAAAGACAGCAAGCGTGGAGACCGTGTTGCAAAACTAGAAAACAAAAACAAAAACAAAAACAAAAACGTACGTGAATCGCCGTGGTAATTACTGGGTTTTGTTCGCTTGTTTAGCGTCATGGCCACAGGAGGGGGTAGGTGTGGAGGTCTCTCAGTAGGTGGCAGGCTACGTAGATCATCTAGATCTAAATCTCCTGGCATGGGCTCTTCAGGAGACCTGTCCTCGAGAGTGTACTTTGGAGGAGGCTCTGTAAAGAAAACGAAAGAACGACCATGTAATGAGATACTAAGCTTGAAAACAACAACAACAACAACAACAACAACAACAGACGGAACAAGAGATGTTTGCCTTCAGAAAGTAAAGGTGGTTATAAGAGTATAAAGGAGCTCAGTAATGGTATTTTGCGTTATTTTGCCCACGTAAAAAATCATCTTTAAATTGAAGGAAATCAAATAGTAGTTTTCTAAGATAAAAAGACACCAAAGAGATAATAATGATAATAATCAATAATAATAATAATAATAATAATAACAATAAACATAATGGAACAAGGATGATTAGAGATGGAGAAGATTGACACGAATTACAAACGATGAACTTGAAAAATTTAGGCTAAACTTTTCAAGATGCGCAAACTGTGATGAAACTCCTTTAAGCGCAGCAACTTAGGATATATTAGCCTCTTCCAGGCGTTCAGTTAGTTGGGGCGCAGGGCTTTCTCTCGCCGCGCTTCTCTCAATTTTTTCGCTCGCTGTTTTTCGCGCTGCGCCCCAATTAACTGAACGCCTGGAAAAGGCTAAGAATATGTCGGTTTTAGATAATTATCTATTTCTGCTGCACCATCTCATGTTTTATAAAACTCTCACCAGACGTCGTTATCTCCTGGGGGTCTTTACGAGATTTCTTGGGCTTATTTTTCTTCTGTGGAGTAGCATAAGGCACAGTTGAGTCAAGGGGTTCTTTCACAGGGCTGTTGGTTTTGGAACTCGAAGATGACGCGCCTGACTTGGGGACGGGTTTCCGTTGGTCCGCCGTTGTATAAAGTGGATTGTCAATAGGACTTGAAAGAAATGTATATTTTAGAAATAATACTGTTCGTCGGGTATTGTTCCAGAATATATCCATGCTAGCTCACAGAAGGTTTTTCGCTTAGCTTAAACACCCCTGCCTCTCTGAAAATTCTAATTTAGCCTAATAAATTTCTGTAAATATTTCCGCTTTTGAGACCACCTCCCCGTCAGAAATTTCAGTTACCCTCTTGGGGTGAAGAGGGATATTTTCTGGAACCAAAGTCACAACAAAACAGAGGTAAACGGTCAAATAGCATCATCAGTTTAGTTTCATTCCTGTACTTAAGTTTTACCACCTTTTCATGTGGTGATCAATAGTAATTTTAACCATATTAAGATTTAGGTAACTGGAAACAATTTGATATGACATGTCATTGGTCAACAATTGTCACAAGTTAATTGTTTAGTCGAGTCACCCGGCGTTTCTATGGCTTGCATGTTTCAAAGGGTGTCTCGGCAAATTGGAATTTACGTTTCAGTGACGTTTTGGATTATGTAAAGACTTTTATGTCAAAATGCTAACAGCATTTTTACTTAGTGTGTTGGACAGTGCAACCTGGACAGACATCTATCCTAGCTTTCGCTCACAAAGTTAATAAGGACTACGTTTACACATAAGTGCTTACTTATGCTTTGCTGTTCCAACAATTTCATATGAAGCTCCGAAGGTTTTAAAATCTCTCTGTGGTCCACTTGCAGGGTATGCGGAGTTCACATTTTCTCCAGTACCGGCATGCGCAATAAGGCCATTTTTCGACAAACGGGAGCCTGGGTTGAGTAGCATTTCAGGTTGATCTGAAAGTAGAGACAAGACACTGGAATTATTTGCTAAAAGGTTGGCGAAATGGCACTACACGCTACGTTATCCGTACTATGCGTTCTTTCCTACGCTGAGCAACATTTACATTTCCCAATTTGCAAACAAAAATATTTTACGCAACATATATAGAACAGCAAGGTATGTATGCCGTAGGGAAAGGATTCCAGCAAAGCTACACTGTCAGTTAAACGAAATGTTTTGCTGACGTAATATGTGTCATCCGAGGAAGGAGAAGGTACATTACTCGACTACATTACTCTTAAAACTATCGCTAAATGTGATCCTATACTTGGATCAAGTAACTGAATGAATCAGTTGGCACCAGTATAAAGTAGTTCCCTTAGTCTAAATTTGTAAATCTTCTTGATTCGCTGTTTACTCTGCGACGGACATAAAAACTTCGTTGCGCAGGCGATAAATCGATACAGGACAACAAAAGCTGTACATTCTGACAGTGACAACATAAGTCTACCTTCAGACAAGTATCCGTAGTTGACACAGGGAGCTTGTTTTTCTTTTTTTCTATCAATAGAGTTCAAGGACTGTATGGAGGCAGCTACAATGAATGGATCATCTTCAATAGATTCTCTTCCATACCTAAGCCCCTCTGTGGCAGGGGCCACATCTGGCCCACCCACTACATAGCTTTACAGGAAAAGGATTAAAAAGAAAACAAAGTTAGAAATTCAAAACCAAAAATAATTACAATAAATAACGCAATTAATCGACCAGAGTGAAGGCCACTTGGTTCAATTTAACTGAAGCTAAAACTGCTAATGGGGTTATATAAAATTAATTAGTATAAATCTACTAGCGTTCTGTCACGATTGCTGTTTTCTGATTGGCTACGCTACCCACTATCTATTCTGTTGTAGATAGTAAGTAGTCTAACAATGTGCGCTTGTTAACAAACTGGCCGCGGGCGCTTCTTTGCGTTTTCGAAGTGTCTTTGAGGAGGATTTGAACGACTACTAGATTTATATTGAGACAATTAGATATTCGCTCTCGATTTCTATGCGTGATAGAAATGTCGAGCTCATAATCTAACTGTTAAATGGAACGCGGGCTTTTGGAAAGAGAGTAAGAGTTGGTTGAGTCGTTACTGAGATCATCCCAAGTTTTTCGAACATTCTCCAAACTCCCACTAATCGAGTGCATTCTTAACTCGAGTTATACTAAAAGCATAAGTGCTTCGTTATGGCACAAAAAGACATAACACTGAGTAGATACAAACCCTTTGTGCTCAAATATAATGCGGAATGCGCAAAATTTTAAATAAGAATACTGTTTGGAAACACCATTTATACCTTGAGGTGGGATGCTTGTTAGCTTTGTCAGCTGAAAAGGAAAAGTAACGAGAAACGAGAATTAACCACAGCGTCTATTTTTATAACAGAGTGCCCCTAACCAATCAGAGTGTGACTTTTACAATAAACACTTTCAAGCCAATCAAGTTTACAAAGGGGTTATCCAAGCACTATCGTAAAATAGGCTGCATAAAATACTGGCTGAATAAGAAGCTGTAGGAGTTTTCTTACCTCCATTAGCCTTCTTACGACGAAGCTTCAGGCAACAAAGGCAGAGAACAAGAATGGCAAGGACAAACACACCAGCAACGCCGGCAATAACAGCAATCAGCCACTTTGGAAACAGTTTGCCGCCATCTTCTTTCTCTCCTGGTATGGTATCAGCTGGTACTGAAAAAAAAAATGACCAGCTCAACGCGTTATTACATTTCAAACGGAGCTGGAAAGATGCAACACGAAATTCCTCTATGTATACCATGCAATCAATTTGACCTGCTTTTACACGGAGTTTGTAAGGAACCCAGTTCACCCGCCCATGTGAGTGCGTTGATAATGAGCTAGAAATTACTTAATTGATGTTGTGAGCTGACTGCTTTGTTTTCATTTTAAAGATTTAATTAAGAGATTTAAAGGTTTATCAGCAACTTAACATTAAAGGTCAACCAAGATAAAGGGTCGAAGTCCATAAAATAACCCCGAAACATGCAGCCGTCTTCTGTAGTAGTTCATTGAGATGGTTGCCAGCGTTTTACAACCATTATACGAACACTACGGGATGTCATTGGTCTGTTACTGACGTCATGGGTCGAACCTGAGATGGTTTCCATCTGAAAATAAGCCTTCTGGTATGATTATTGACTGTGAAAAGAATCCGACATGCCTTGAAGTCAGCGTACACACTTCTTAAGGTCCGCCGTTGTGCTACTACAGTTTCCAACTAAGTATGTTGCATCCTTACCTGGTTCACTGAACACATAAACAGGATGTTGCTCTCCTGGTCGTCTCATATCCATTCTACACCAGTATGACTTATCTGCCTTGAGGTTAGTCACTTTAAATTCTGTTGTAGGTGCACTCAGACCACTTGCTCCTGCGACTGATTGCCACTGACCCTCCCCTTCCTCCTGGATCTCAAGACTCACTGTTGTGACTAATGGATCTGTAACTGTCCACGTTACCAGAATTACTGTGGCTTCATCTGAAATTCTTGTTGCTTTGACTAAAAAGATAAATACGTTAAAGAACAAAATTTGAGCAATCTAGGCAATCTGTTCGAGTTGAACAACCAAGAAAAGCAACGGGTCAAGTTAATTTATTTCACGATACAAAGTGATGAACAAAGATAATCAAAGTAGGAATTTATCGACCAATAAGAGGGAATAAGACTTAAAGATAAACCGTAAGGTTTAAAATATAAGGTTTACATTGAAAAACAAGTTAATCGTTCTTACAAAGTTAGTAGAAAAAGACAAACGGCCATAAATATGCCACAATATTTTAGCTTTCTTTTTTGGCACCAATTAAGATCTTTGATTTATGGACCTTTATAAACACAATTTTAAGGTTGTCGGTTATACACAATTTAATCTACGATCATCGGTTCAACTTTTATAACCATACCTCTTCCTACTTCTGGTGGTACTGAAGACACTAAAAGATCATCCACAAAAACATATATTAATAAACATTAGAAATGAAAATTCGAAATTTGAGCAGTAGAGCACTTTTCCGTGTTTTCATAGCCTTATCTAAACACAAGGGGGATTTGGAAAATTCGAGACAGTTATACAAACCTCGTCTGCGTCTCGGGTTTGCACAACTTTCGAGAATTCTCCCAACCCAGTGTTTAGATGAGGCTATGTCTTCACGGAAGAGTTCTCTATTGCCTTTATAAAATATTTCTAAAAAATATGCACGAGTCTAAAACGTCACAACCGTGTTTACATACTCTCATCTCAACACACCTATCAGCCAATGAGACTGCACGAAGTATCTCGCGTAGTTTTAGAATAAAGATATAAAACTTGATTAGATCGTTATTACCTGGTGTTGAAACTTGGGCCAAGACTGATGCTTGACTTTTCCCGACTTGATTGGCACTTTGGACGGTGAATTGATATTCTGTTTCAGGGAATAATCCTTGTATCGTGCAAATGTTGTTGTCGGGATGTCCAACAACTTCTTCCACTAAATCTGCGCCACTTCGTTTCACACGATAAAGTACTGCAAAATCTACAGGGTAACCACCACTGTAACCTGGAGTCCAGCTGACATTGACGCACACAGTTTTAGCGCCATCTACTTGAAATGCCACCAGTTTCACTCGCGTTGGAGCATCTGGAACACCTGTCAACAAAATAATACATTCAATCCTTTCAGACTGAAGTAAAATGCTTTTTCTATTGAAATTTATGGAGGTAATCCACCACGAAGACATCGTGTTTTCAAACCTTACAAATCATTAATTATCATGATCTAGTCGACAAAAAATAGGGACCTTGTAGGGTCTTGTAGCTTAGATGTAACTGAGTCTATACAGTTCACATGTAACCTGGTGGATCTTTTTTACCTATCACAAAAAGCTGTCAATCCTAGCTGCAATTTAATTCGTTCTACGATCACGATGTCCCGACCTAGTACTCTGAGTGTTAAGGGGGTTTGGAATTTTTACCCTTGGAATGGGTTGCGGTTATTTCATTGATGATGATCATGATGATGATGTAATATATCAAACACGAGAGATAGTGTTTCATCGGGATATCCAAACACCGAGAAGAGAGTTGAGAATACGACGCGCAGGGAGTTTTGACGAAATTCGAGCTGTTTGGATAGCCAATAAAACACCGTCTCGAGTGTTTGATGTTTCTTCTCAATCGAAACAAAAACTAAGGAGTAAACGGAGGAGTAAAATCGTCAAGTTAAATGCTATTTCAGACTGGGTATCCAAACCTCCTTTACGGTTGTGATTTTCTTTGTTGAAACTTGATGAATTATTAATGAGTTTGAGAAGTCCCAATCAATCTCGGCCTTAAACTACATTTCAGTGAATATATAACATAATGCCTGTGCAAACTAGCAAATCTATAAATAATAACACGTGTAAGTAACACGGTAGCTGTTGTTAAAACTGAATATCAATTGATCAGAGTCGTTCTACTTACCTCTTTTTCTTATTGTGTATTTCTGGTTATCACTTCCAACTAGGTTTACAGCAACACAATAGAACGTCTCACCAACAGTACTAACAGTGACTTTCATAACACTGGTGTCATTCTTTACAGTGATGCTCTTAACTTGGTCATCATGTAATGAGGTTAGATCAGTTCCATTAAGTTTTCTTTTCCATGATAAAGAAGGAGCAGGCTTGCTAGTGGCAGTGCAAGTTAAAGCTACTTGCTCACCCTCAGCGCCGGGTATTTGGGTGACTGCAGTGGAGGTTGTCACAATCACTGGACGGGCTATAACAAATTATATGCATAGAAGACAAATATATATCAGTAAGTATATAAACATCTCTCCTATCAGAAGGAGTTAAAATGTCCACTCAGGCATTTGCCCAACGTCAAAGTTTAAGGATTAAATTATTGGAAACCGTTTGCTCTTGCTTTGGGTGGAGCTAACGGTGACATTGGTCGCTTGTGTCAAATTCACTGTTCTTTTGAAGTCACAATAACAATACATTCTTGTTTTGTAAGCTAATCAGGCTTGGGTCAGGAGCATTCTCAATTTTTTAAATTTTTTTAAAAAATTTTTTTACATTTGAACCTGAAACTTTCTTACGATGTCCTTACGTTACCATTTCTCCTCGTTTATTTAATAGTTTTTGTTATAGTGTTATAACTCCCAATAATTTTGGTTATAACTCCCAATGTCCTCATTGAAACAAATACAGACGACCATGCCATCAAAGATAATCTTCAAAGAACCATACAATAATTCAAATGTCCCTTAACTTTTTCAAGTGTTTAGCTGCACAAATTTTACATTTTACTTTAGAGCACCGAGTACATAGCTGTTCGAACATTGAATACAGCATGAGTTCATCTGGAGGAATCATCCGGGTCAGAATTCAGTGGACATCTTAAATTTTGCCCTATCGAAAATTTTCCAAGGATTACTCAAGATTAGAAAATATGGTCTTGTAATGTCTGGGTGTAAACTTTACATTATGACCATTATTGAACTTACTTTGAACGTTCAAAGTGACTTTTCTTGAATCACTGCCAAGGTAATTCCTTGCCGTACAAGTGTATGTACCATCATCATGTTTTTTTGTATTAAATATTTTAAACTGTTCACCATATGCAAGAATTTCGCTACTGCCCGTCTTACTCCAGGTGATGGTAGCTTGTGGCTCACTGTCTGCGCGGCATACCATTGATACATTGTTTGTTTCATTGACGGTGTACACTTTGTGTGGAACGTTAGCAACCTGGGGCGAATCTGTAAGATGTAACGGATACTTGATATATTACCAAACACGTGCATTTTATCACAAGAAAGTTGATTTGAAACAGAACATGATTAAACACGTACAATAAGCAATTATTAGTCAATAGACAGGCTTGGCCCAATACGTAGAGATTCGTCATGTGACAAAAAATATAAATTATTTCGGTAATGCATTTCTAGCAAATCATAATTTTAAACTCATCATCATCATCGACATCATCATCACCATCATCATCATTTTCGTTTGTCATATGCAGTAAAGAATACACATTTACAATTGCATACACACAAAGAAAGCCCGATATCTTCGTAATGACTTGTCTTGATTTTTTTCTTCAAAGTCTTACTATAGTTAGGAAATGACAGATAGCATTCTATGCTAAGGGTATCAAAACATAACTTCAACTAGGACTCGAAGAAGGTTGAGTTTCTTGTTTACTGTTCAGTAGTACAGGTGCTGTTTTGATAACTTACACTTCACCAGCAGATATGCTCGAGCTGGAGGTCCGTCTCCTAACCCGTTTGATCCAATGCAGGAATACCATCCCGTATCTGATCGATTGACTTGAAAGCTCAACGTTGTACTTGGACACTGTTTACAACTTTCCCCTGAAATGTCCTTTCCGTTAAACTGCCACTTATGTTTTTCCGTGGGTGGATTCCCAATTGTTTTACAAGTGAACCTTGCTGTCTTTCCTTCTTCTAGGGTGAGATTTTTGGGATGATCGGTTGGAGACTGAACAACTGGCCGATCTGAAGGGAGAAAAAAAAAAGAAGTAACAAATGCTTACAGTAAAACAAAACGTGAAAATGAAACGAGATGGTTAAAATAGGTTTTATTACTTCTAAGTTTTTGCACGTTGTTGCAGTATATACCGTCAAAAATTGAAAGCCACTTTAAAGCTATAAAAATGACAGACAGAAAACCAGAAAGTCGTGTCTGCAAGACCAGCTAATGAAGCGAGCCGGTCTTCAAGAAAACACGGAAAACAAGACGTTGAGGCATAAAATTTGGGCAAAATGAGCAATGGGAAACGGGATTTAAGCTTTTATCAGCATTCGTGTTCACGAGTTCACGGAGATAAACGCTTGCTCGACACGAAAAGAAAAGACCAACTGCACGCAGTCTAGCTTTAAATAAAGATTTGTATATGAAAGTGGTAGCCGAACTTAAGCGTTTGAATATTAAAAAGGAGCACATACAGGTGTGTTTTCGAATGTGGGGTTTGACATGTTTACAAGAACCACTCTCTATGGAGCCCGCTTTTAAACTAAACATACATTTCACTTCTTAAGCTTAGATTAAGCTTCCTTCCCTCCATTCCTCTGTCCATAAAAAAAATAGTTCCACAAAGCTTCACCATAAGCGCTAAAACTATCGATAAAGGTACTTGACAACTACTGTTTCAAGAATCTAAGTCGTCACTATTTTACCCAAAAATACACAAAAGTTCTTAACTCAGATTTGTGTAAAGTGCAAGTGTAAACACTGAGGATTTTAATTACTGGAACATCACACGATTGCGCAAGTGTTATCTTCAGCAGGCGTTGTTTAACTCTAGTTACATGTTCTCTTCTCGATGCATGCTTGGGGTGCCAGTTTCCGATTCAGGGTAACCTCCGCCGTGGTCAGAAAATCGTCGGCTCTACCCAAAATTACAACACAGGGATCTGGACAGGCTTAAACTCGTTATCAGACTTCTGCATTTGGAGCAATGTTTCTCTGAGAATAGACTTAGTAAAATACACTTACACTGTATTTCAAGTCCTGTATTTTGTCTTTTTTGCCCAACAACGTTTTGGGCCAGACACGAATATGTGCCACCTTCCGTCCAGCTTACGTTTTCGATGGTAAGATACGATAGGGTCGCCTGAAGCTTTGGTTGTGATGATGGTTGAAATACTGTGGAGATGGTGAAAGGTAGTTTGTTTGTCAGACGCTCTCCATCCAACATCCACGTAATGGTTGCAGCGGGTTTGGCATAAGCTGCACATGAGTAGCGCACAGTTTCATGTTCTTTCTTTGTTCGTTTGGCTGCTGGCAGTGTTTGATTTAGTGATGGAGGAACTGTGCAAAGTGATATGAAACAACTTCAGTTGGGTAACAAGTAAGTTTTGTTCTACACATGCACAAAACGCTACATTTGGATAAAGCAAATAAATATTTTCAGATGCATGAATCCAAGGACTTTCTGTGCGAACATCATCATCATCATCATCGTTATCATCATCAAAATTTATTAAGTCCGTACTTCCTTGTTGACTTAGTGCATATTGAAACTTAATTCTATATTTTGCATAGCAAATGTTTTATATAGCAAAGTCATAAGTGTTCCGCAGCGTCTCGTCCATAAACGTTTGCTATTATTTTTTTAAGGCGATAAGGGTCTTGTCATTAATTAATTTAACTTTAAACCACGGCATCTTTCATCTGAACGTTTGTTTTATGTACACATAATATTTTAGTATTTCAAACTTGCGTATTGTGGTATAACTATGTAGATGCTAAATCTTCCCTTTTCGTACATGACAATAGTCGGTTCTCGTCTTTGCATTATTTTGTTTCAGCTGTTATTGCTTCCTTAAAGTGTCGACGAGTGCAGGCAAATGGTTCTTATTCTTACCTAGCACCGTGATTTTTAATGTTTTTGTTGCTCCAGTTCCTACAGTATTGTTGGGCGTACAGCTGTATGTATAATCCTCTTCACTGAGCTGAATATTGGTGATCACAAATCTCCCACCAGTGCTATTTACCATTTGATTCCCCCGTTTGATGATGTATTCCGGAGGAGGGTAACCATCTGCTATGCACGTAATATTTACTGTTGCTCCTTGTTTTACGGTATTTGCAGGAGTTCCAGTTGAGAATGTTTTAACAGCAGGTTGATCTGACAAAATAGAAGTCAAATTGAATGAGTTAGGACCAGGTTCGATACAGAATTTTGCTTCTTTCAGCATTTCCTTGATGAAGAGAATAACTGCGAATAGCGGTGCAATGTCCATACGTGAACTGCTCCAATTCATTGGGAGTCAGAAGGTCTCGTTTAAACGACGGTTTATGATGAATACTACTAATTCCCCCTTTATCCATCTATATATTTAGTTTTTGTGTGATTACTTGTTTTTGTATGACTGATCGTGACGGACAGACTGACAGTTTGACTGACTGACTGACTGACTGACTGACTGACCGTTTGACTGACTGACCGTTTGACTGACTGACTGACTGACTGACGATTGCCATCTGAAATTTCAAAATTTAACCCAGTATCTCTTGCTCAGTGTTAATTTGATTGCTTCTAGTCACACGAGATTGCCTAAAACCAGATGTAGCACCTTTCATCATTGTATACGCATTGACGGGAGACAAGCAATTTGATTTGAGCTTGTGCAATATAAGCTATTAGTATAAATCTACTAGCGTTCTATCACGAATGCCGTTCTCTGATTGGCTACGCTACTCACTATCTATTCTGTGATAGATAGCGAGTAACGTAGCAGTGTGCGCTTGTAAACAAAATGACGGCCGCTTCTTGGTGTTTTCCAAGTGTCTGTGGAGAGCATTTAGATAAAGCTTTAACGACTAGTAGATTACTAAAACAATTAGATTATGAGCTCGAGATTTCTATGCGTGATAGTTGACTCGGGTTGCGCCCTCGTCAACTATCACGCGACAGAAATCTAGAGTTCATAATCTAATTGTTTAATATACCGTATTTTATCACGGATCTAGAATGATCATTCATGCACTCACATTCCACATTAACCACTCTCGTTGTTTCCTTGCTGCCATAGAAGTTTTCTGCCTTGCACGTGTAACTCCCAGCATCTTTTACTTGGGCGTTTGTTATGAACAGCGTATTCTGTACAGCTTTATCCAGAATTGTTCCATCAAATTTCCACAAGTATCGAGGTTTTGGGAGAGCATCAGCCTCGCACTTCAGTGTTATGTCCCGGTTAATTCTCACGACTGCTGGGTGTGGAGTCAAAATTACTTGTTGGGGAGCATCTGCAAAGAAACCAAGATCTTTACTTTGCCCACAAGTAACAGCTGGTGTCTAGCTTTGTACAACATACCTGAATATTCTAAAAACCAACTTTGCAAAGATTCACTGCATAAAACTGAAGAGACTGTCATGAAACAATCTTGAAACTCTGAGCGCCTGACAGAGATTCCGTCCAGTGGAATATGTACGGCTTGTTTTACCGCCTGAGACAAGCAGGTCTTATCATAGCAATCAGACTAACACCAGTTTTTTGAAGTTTTAAGTTAGGGTTTTGACCACAAGAAAGAACTAATAAATTGTTTTCAATGATAAAATATATAAAAAGCAGCCAACGAGTCATGCAAGTGAAGAATCCCACAGGATTACAGATGATACACGGCAGAAATAAGCGCCTGTAGGTCCTATATAGACGAACAGGTTCCACCAATGAAAATTGGGTAGAGCAAGAGTAAAACAACATTAAAAATACAGTAAAAACTAACTTCTAATGAAAAACATGTTGTTCATGGAAAATATGACGTAGGAATGCAATACCACTTATTAATGGATGGTAATAGGACTGAGTGGAGTCCAATTCGGTCTGTAATCATACAAGTGATTAACAAAATCGGAAGACCGCGAAGCGGGAGTCCGATCTGTTAATCACGAGTATTATTACAGACTGAATTGGACGACACGATGTCCTGTTACCAATTAATCAAAACTATGACAAAATTCGAGAAACGAACAAACCATCGATTGAACGCTGAACGATTGAACGTCGTTATGAATGCTGAAAAACACAGCAGTTTACTCAACAAAGTGCACCGCAACAGCGCGCGCAAAATGACTCGTACTGTCCAATTACAAGCATGACGCGTACACTGTCCAATTAATGCTCAAATCGGGCTGCTGATAGCCAATGACGTTCGAGAATTTTGCTATAGTTTTGATTAAAAAACATATACATCAAAGACAGCAAAACAAGACATTATAACTAGCAGAAGTCATAACTTACAGTGCACAGTTAGAAAAACAGTTTTTTTAAGCCCATTTCCAACATCGTTTCTTCCATAACACGAGTATCGGCCAGCGCTGCTCTTTTTAACTTGCTTGACTGTCAGTCTGCTTTCTCCATTTCTAAAATTGTCAATGGCGTAATCTTGGGAATTGAAAATCTGGTTGTAACCTTTAAACCAGCTATATTGTGTCTTAACAGGGAAAGCTTCTGTCCGACAATAAAATGTTGCATCTCGTCCTAAAACTACGGTTTCGTTGCGTACCAAACTGTTTGCTTTATGTTGGGGCCTGTCTGTAGGAACAAAAAAATAAGGTACATAAGATATAAGAAGATCAAAGTGGCCCATTAAACCTAAGGACGATTAGATGAGCTTGAACAAAAACCCATATGCAGTCACATTTAAACAGAAATCACCAAAAGAGAAAAAAAAGCTCTCTAGAATGTTGCGAGAATCTTGACGGTTTTACTGGTGTTTGGTACCATCAACAGATGACTGTAGATAAAAGAAAATAAACAATATCGATCCTATATCACAATATACCTAGTATATGTGGGTATAGATATTGGATCATGTGTTTTAAAGACACCCGCGACGTCGATCGAGTGTCGACCGAGTATCAATCGGAATGTCGATTGAGTGTCGATCGCTAGTCGATCGAGGGCATTGATCGGTAATCGACCGGGATGATTAAGTACACATGATCCGATATATTAGATATTCACCAAACACCAGTCTACATAATCACGACCAGCGCAACAACAAACAAATAATCCTGTACTGACTAAAACACAAAGACTCTCAATTTTACTTACATCTCACTATTACAGCAACTGTGTAGTCTGTTCTGTATGGGCCCAGTCCAGGAGCAGTAACTGCAGCTTCACATTTGTACGTCCCTGTATGGTTCTTGTTCGCTGATGCTATTGTGAAGTTAGAGATGTTTGGATCTTCCTGAACCTTTACATTGTCTCTATACCATGTGATCAACGGATTAGGATTCCCACTGGCGACACATAACAAACGTCTTGTATCTCCTTCGGTTAAAGTGACTGGTCCTGTTGTTTTGCTGGTGATCTTTGGTTTGACTATTAAGAAATAAACCAATTACACATTGAAATCTTAGTTTATCGACTCAGGCCTTCTAAGGCGTTGAAATTATTTCTATTGAATGTGTGAGGGATATGTCACTTTTGAGTGTTTCCCTGTCGCACGAAATGAACATTTGTAGGACAGGGCAGTCCATTTGCAGAAATTTCAAGCCATGTGAAACAATTACCCATATTAACCTAATTATGCGCTTAGTACACTTTTACAGTGCATGATTTTCGAAAATGCGTGCCACCTCTTTAACCAAATGGAGGTGAACCAGATCTAATTATGACCTGAGCCCGTTTCTGGAAGGTCCAGAAAAGTTTTCCCACCCGGAAAGCCATTGCAAAATCTCGACCCTTATGATTGCAGGGCAGTTTTATTTACATATGTTTAATATGAACAGAGGTTCCCTTCATATAAGAGGTTTCAGGCGCATATACCTCTCTGTGTTTAGATACAGATTGATTGAAAATCGCTTTGCGAGCGCGAAAAGCTTCAGGGGCTTTCAAGAAACGGGCCTGGTGTAATGTTCACCCGCGCTTAGAGTTGTATACGTTTATTTGCTTCGAGATTCTCATTAGTTCATATCCTTGTTTACGTGTACTTTGAGTAGACTGTTGTAGTCGCTTTCAGTTTGGTTTTAAGACACTGTCGTGGAAAATCGCACTTAATACATCTTCGACTGTTATCCCAAAAAATATGACTTTTTTTGCTCAAGTTATCTATGGCATACAGCTTACCAACCACAATGAGCTCAACAGAGTTTCTTATCCATGGATTATTTACGGATGTGAAATGAACTACAAATTCAAATGTCCTTTCGTCATTCTTGGTAATGAACCATATTGTGAATGTCGCGTTCCCCGACGTTTTCCCCGTAAAGGAGAATCTTCCTTTGTAACCGCTGGCTTGTGAAACTTGGAGTTGCTGGTTGGCAAATTTCCTGGCAATTAGCACATCATCACCATTACTTCTCTTGTACATAAAATCCACCCAGTTCACTGTTTCGCCATCTATGTTGTAGGCCCACGACAGTTCAGTGTAATAGGCCCCTTCATCCACATAGACTTTATTACTACTGCTGGGTGTCTTGGTAAAACTTGGTTTACAGTCTGCCAACAAAACAAGGAAACACGACGTGCAGAGCAATGACTGGAGAAACATTTGGGACTATATCACAAAAAATTCGCTATTGATACACTATGGCGCTATCGTATCTTCTTCCGACTATGTTTACAAGAAGCGCCTAAGTTTTTTTTCTATTAGTTTTATTATTATTTCACAGTAGATACCCTGCTATAGTCAACAAAAACATTGAAATGTAACAATACCTGAACCCGCCTTTGCATTGTCCGATTCAAAACTACTTTATGACCATAATGTACGTTATATATAAGGACCTATAAACAGAATTTTTGCTTCAAAAGATATTTTTTTAAATTCAACCTGAAGCCTTGATTTCTGTTTAGAAATAGACGGATTTCGCAACAAACATTTAGCAAAAACCTGTTAAAAGGTCTTCAGGGTAACACTGTGTTTCCTACCGTTTCAGCTGAGTAAAGTTTAGTTTCATCTAAATGACGAACAAAAGGACAACGTCGAGAAGGTTCCTCTAGTGAGACTCTTGTTACTCGAGGCGGTATGTGTCACAGTGATCTTGGTATCCCCGTGTTTTGGGTACCCCCGTACCCATATCCCTAGTGTTTTGGGTACCCAAAACACTGAAAGCGTTATATACCACAAACTGGGGCAAGTGAAACCATCCATAATTCTGCTGAAACACCATTTATCTTCTTACGAAGGTTTGTCTCAATAAATTAAAACTTTCTTTATCTTGATATAAACACATAACGTTGCTGAAAATAGTCGCAATTTATAACAGACTGTGTGATCCGAGTCCGCAGTTATAACGACACACAAAACACATTCACGCGCCAAAGTTCCTTGTATGAACATGCGCTTGGTGCCTATCGATAACCCTTGAAATGCAGGTCATTTTAAACAAGTAAGCCGCATTCTAAACCTCGGATAGTTCGGCAATTGAATAAAATCAATATGGGAGCGAACACACTGAGATACGGCCGTCACGCAATACGCAGGTCTCAAGCTGTGACTGACCTCTGTATACGGTTGCCTGTCTGAAATAAACTTTGTCTTAGGGTCCGGACGCACTGGGCAAAATTTTTGTTTATTTTGCGAAAAAATCTGTCATCAATTCCCTGAGACAAGTGCGTCCGGTGATTTTTAGATCTACCAAATTTTGTCAAGGCTTACCAAACTTCAAAGACGCCGTCGTCCTGCCTCGGAGCAGGACAAATTTTTGTCAGGCGTGAAATCTGACAGATTTGTCAATTTACACACCATGATTTGAAGGAAAATGTCAATCAAGAAAATTTGATCTCTATTTTTAGTCGGAGTATTTCAGTCCGAAGCCCGCCAAAATTAAATTTATATTTGCGCGGCAATCAAACGATAAACATGGAAGATTCGTACCTCGGTATGCTCCATGACGATCCGTTCGCACAGTACAACTATTACGGTTCCCAAGTCTACGTTAACGTTCCAGCTGCATCTCCAGGACCAAGCTCTGCTCAATTTGTACATCCGTATGTCCACCCGAGTGAGCCGAGTACAAGTACAAGTGCAAGTTTCACGACTACATGTAATGAAATTGAAAGCAGCCAAGCTGTGGATTCAAGAGCAGACGAGAGCAGAAAAATGGGCAAAGGTCCAAAGAAACAAAGAAACAAGCGGCAAAGTATGGTGTTAATTTCCATGTGATCGACACTTGCGGTTAACAAATATTTTGCTGTGATTCAGTGCGCCCACGCTTGTCAAATTAAAAATTTGGCAGAGACAAATTTTGTCGAGATTTTTGGAAGGGCCAAACAAATTTTGTCAGTCCAGTGCGTCCGGACCCTTAGACTAATTTATTTGTCACTCTTTTCTTGACCATCCCTCCTATTAGATTTTGCCATTAAAGCAGTCTTTTTTCGGAGGCAACTATAAAAAATGCAAATAAAGTAGACAAGACTAAGTCCTTTGATCTTTGAACACTGGGAAAGTGGGATACCCAAATCCCTAGTGATATGGGTATCCCTTTGCAATATGCTTGCTTGTTATCGTTTCTTTAATTCAGGGTAGCCAAATCTACCGAAGATAAGAAGGCAAAGCTAACTTACAAAGGCGAAAGTCATTCCAATGAGTAAAGGACTTAGAAATGGTAAAATGTAAGGGGTACCCAAATCCCTATAGTGATATGGGTATCCCCTTCTCACAGATCTGAGTGTTTGTTTGTTATCGTTTCTTTAGTTCAAGGTAGCCAAATTGACCGAGGATTAAAAGGCGAAGCAAACCTTTTTACCATCGGTCGATTTGACTACCTTGAACTAAAGAAACGATAACAACCAAACATATTGGAATATTGGCATTTCTATAGTCCTTTCCTCCCTTGAAATTGCCTTTCCTCTAGGTAAGTTTGCTTTGCCTTTGTATCTTCGGTGGATTTGGCTGCCCTGAATTAAAGAAATGATTACAAGCCAACACTTCGGAAGGGGATACCCATATCACTAGGTATTTGGGTTATCTACTTCTATTTGTTTCCCTATATCCAAAGATTAGCCTTGTCTACTTTATTTAGATTTATTTTGGTTTCGTCTCCGAAACAAAAAACTCCTTTAATAGCAAAGAGAATTGCTCGCCGGCAAAATCTACCAGGAGGGATGGTCAAGGAAAGAGCGACACACAAGCCTAAGACAAAGTTTATTTCTGACTGGCAACATACACAGAGGACAATCACAGCTTGAGACCTGCATATTGCGTGACGACCGCATCTCAGTGTGTTCGTTCGCATGTTGACTAAATTCAATCACCGCACTATTCGAGGTTAAACAAGCGCCTTTTTTGGTTTAAAATAATGTGCATTTCAAAGGTTATCGATAGGCAACACGCACATGTTTGTAAAAGGACCTTTAGCGCGTGAATCCGGTTTTATATGTCGTTATAACTGCGGACTCGGATAAGACAGTCTGTTAGGAATTGCGACTATTTTAAGAGACGTATTGTGTTTATATCTAGCAAAAGAATGCTTTAGTTTATTGGGACAAAGCTTCGTAAAAGATAAATTAATGGGTTTTGAGCAGAATTGTGGATGATTTCACTTGCCCCAGTTTTACGCTTTCAGTGTTTTGGGTACCCAAAACACTAGGGATTTGGGTACGGGGGTGCCCAAAACACGGGGACCCAAATCACTGTTAGGATTACCGAAGATCACTGGGCTTCTAGACCTACTAGCGCCGTGTACGGGACACTGACCTCATCATTCTAAGATGTCATTTTAGGCGAGCTGTTGGATGAAAAGAGGCTTACCCCCTGGACAGACCTCTTCTGGATGATAGCATCCTAATTTGGATGTCCACTTGCAAAAACCTATCATTGTGGTCAACTATATTCAAATATCCAATTCCTATCTTTTTCTCATTTTCTCTACAAACACACCACTCATTTCATTCCTAATAAGACTTGTTGCCACGACGAGTCTAAACTAGAGGCAAACGAGGAACAGCAATGATATGACGTATATTTACCTTTACGTCTCGCTTAATCTCTGTAGCGACTAATCCTAAAGAAAACACACTCTTCATAGTTTGGCAAATGCTGATTTCAGGGGCACCCAACGGATCGTTTCGGTAAATTATCTGTTCGGAAGACCTTTAATCCCCTCTGATTTTCTTAAGAGAATTGTCACCTCGTACTTTCGTGATATGAGAAATTTAATGTCTGTTGTTTTCGAATTGTAAAAAATGTCGTTTTGGGTGCCGAAAAAATGTCAGCTATCATTTTCGGAAAGGCGATAAGACCTAAGGTTTTCGGGAAATGGACAAAAAAGCCCTAATAAATTCGAGAATACTCAAGTTCCCCTATAGAATAACCGAACAGATAAATTTTTTTTAGCGCAACCTAAAATTAACCTACAGAGCTTTAAAAGTACTCCACATAGCCTAAAACAGCTTTTAAAAGCATTCGAGAGAAAACGGTCGTTGGGTGCCCCTGTGATTTACTTAAACTTTGCAAATATGACCTTCAACCCGGCGATCACTATACAGAGTCAGTTTACTCGTAATTTACAGTGTAGCTGTCTATTTTCCACTTGCACGCAACAATCTAAAAGACAAAGAGGCTATTGTTATCTAACAAGGTAACTGTGGGGCGTTTTACAGTTAATTATGATCAAAAATAACCCCGCCGTATTTAATACTTGTCTTAGGTTTATGAAGAAAAGCAAACTCATGCACAGAGCACGTTTATGGGGTTCAACACACGATGTGAACACCTGAATCCATGGTCACTAGGCGCTGCCGGTACAATTCTATAAAGCTCAGTAACAGTTGGTATTAAGAAGTTTGTTGACCTGCTTGGTTGTTGAAACTTTTTCCCACATTTTTAAACAGTGCTTTTCGTTAAAAAAGCGTTTCCTTCAGTGAATAATACTGATTTCACCCGTATATGTTCCGATAGGGACATGAGATGGATCTTTGTATAAAAACGCGGTTCTTATGATATCAATACTTGATACATCGCCTACGTCTTTCAGATGTAGTGTAGAATTATGAACTTATCAAATAAATGCCTGTATGGTTGGCTTATTTAATTACACCCAGGCCTTTATTCGTCCCAACAGGAATCAAGAAATTAAATCTATGGTATTCTTATTAGAGAAAGAAGTGTTTATTACATACCAGAGAAGCTCTTTGTAAAGGTTAATTAAGGTATCATGGTAGGTGGATTGACAGTGTTTGGGAATCGCGCTCTTACGCTGGCGCTTTGAAAGAAAACCCCATCAACCTATACACTTTCTGAAAGCTTAATAGTATAGAATACAATCATATCTTTGAAATTTTCTAAAAAATTATTGTCGCAGTGATATTAAAAGAAATACCCAGAAACTCTGCTTCGCTTAAACTGGTTCGCTTCCGCGCGTGAATTATCGGAGCGGCGCGATTTACATCGGAAATGTTTTCTCACACATCACCCTCAAAAATCGTGTCTGCGATTTTCCAGATGTGGTTTGGTTTTTTTTCTACACCTTCCTAAACTTTGATATTTTTAATGCGGACGTTTCCTTCTACAAAAGAGGCCATAACTTTGAAACGGAAGCGAAATTAAACAAAGCCCGACATAGTTTTTCGAAGGAGGTATCCTAGAACATACCTGCCGATTTTCAGCCAATTCCATCAGAAGACGCGCGTAAACGAACTAAAAATGTTCATCCTTATATGCAGTTTTATTTTTTCGAGAAAAACACGAAAAACCTTTTATGAGATTTGTATGAATAGGTGTTAAAAATCCCCTCCGCACTGACAGATGTCGGCATGGGTCAGTTTACCACAACAATGGGTTATGACAACTTGAAATAAACAGACGACTAATATTTTGGCGCGGAAACCCGCGTCGCAGTGAAGTCGTTTGTGTCTCTTGCTGTTATTGTTGTTGATGATGATTGTTTGTTTGTTTTCTTGCCCCTTTTAGGCTGATTAGAGCCTTTTGCGTGGTTTACACGAATAGCTACCGCTTGCCTTTAAACTGTGATCTCACTAACGATGCTCAAACATGAAAAGAACATAAGTGATATTCCGATTTTTCTTCAGTTTTATTCAAAAATTAACGCGGGAATTATATTTTCTTTCCAGTGCATGGAGTCTGCATACGAGCCAGGCTGGAGCTTAACCCGGTTTCAGTAGCATGAAGCGACTAGGAGTATTTCTACTCCCCCCTGGATTGAATGCTAGTCCACCGCAGGGTTACCCCCGGCATTAAGTTCGCGGGTTCCCATTTACACACTTGAGTGGAGAGAGGCACTGTGCATGAGAGTAAAGTGCAGAAAGTGTGTTGCCTAAGAACACAACGCAAAATCACCGGCCAGGCAGGCTCAAACCTGGACCGCTTAATTCGGAGACATGCCTCCCACATACACTTATCGTGTACATTGCCTTATTTCCAAGCATGGGAAAAGGAATCAAGCCAAGCTAAGTCATTCACCTTTCACACTTACATTTGAAACCTGAGCATGGAAATGGCTTGATCATGAGATGGAATTCTCAGAGAGCAAAAGCCAGGTACCCAGCACAATGCAATCGTAGACAGACTTTCAACGCAAGTCGCGTGTCGGAATCGAATGAAGTCAATTAAAAGCAAACTCCTTGCATGGGGATATCATTTCTTTTTTTTAGGTAGAGCGTTGTTCTGCCCGTATAGCTCGTCTTGCCCTTGTGGCTAAATAACTCCAGTGATTCTAAGAGGTTTCCTTATGGCCTGTGCCTTGAAAGCATGTATCGAGCATTTAAAATGCACAAAAGTGCAAATTAATGTTGATCAAATGAGGCAACTTTTGAAATTTACTGGCATCCAGCTAGCAACTTTCCAGCATTTTACGAGTACAATCGGGACAGGACTGTAATCATCAAAAACACTGAAATTTAGTATTAAGTGTAACCGCTGTACAGTGCCTTATTCAAAACGATTTTATAGCCACATCGCGCGTTATGATTAAAAAAAAAATGTTAAAAAATAGAGTTTCTTTTTGTAATTTAACAAATTCTGTTTTTCGTGATTCGTATTTACAAATGAGATGACCTTCGCAAAAACCTGTATTAAGACTGTCAGGGTGACATTTTATTTTCTAATACGCTTTGAACCAAAAACTTTCATCCTAAATGAACAAAAGCGGCAACAGCGATAAAGTTCCTCGAGCTGCTCGAGCGGCTTGCAGATCTCTGGGTTTCTGGACCTACTAGTGCCGCCTACGGAACACTGACCTGATAACTTTTAAGAGGGCATTATTGGCGAGCTTTTGGATGAAAAGAGGCTTATCCCCTCTCCTCCCCCCTCCCCTCCCCGGACAGAGCTTTTCTGGGTGATGACATCCAAATTTGGATGTCCACATTCAAAAACCTAATGTCATTTTCGTCAATTATTTTCAAATATCCAATTACTATCTCTTTCTCATTTTCTCCACAAACATTCCACTCATTTCTTTCCAAATAAGACTTGTTGCCATGACGAGTCTCTATACAAGAGACAAACGAGGAACAGCACTTCAAAGTACGAACGAATGATATGACGTAAATTTACCCCTAAGTCCCTCTTAATCTCTACAGCGACTAATCCTTAAGGAAAACAAACTCTTCTATACTTGGGCAAATGCTGATTTACTTAATTAAACTTTGCAAATATGACCTTCAACCCGACTCACAAAACAGAGTCAGTTTACATGTCAGTCAGCAGTCTATTTTCCGCTTGCACGCACCAACCTATATTACTTAAAACGATTCTTACGTAACGAGTTAGAGGTACATGTAAGGCGGTTTACGGTTATGATCAATAATAACACCGCAGCATTTTACGTTTGTGTTAGGTTTATGAAAAACATGAAGAAGAACAAGTCTACAGAGAACGTTAACGTGCCGGGCTCAACACGCGATGTGAACACTTGAATGCATGGTCACGAGGCCCCGCGTACATTTCGATAAAGTACAGTTCGTATTAAAAAATTTGTTGACCTTGGTTTGCTGAAACTATTTCCTACATTTCCAAACTATGCGATGTTTCTTTATAAAAGCGTTTCCTTCAAAGTTAATCATGAATATGAATTGGCCTTGTTCCAATAGGGGCGTGAGATAGACGCGGTTCTTAGTGTACCTAAATCACCTACCTAATTCAAGAGCAGTATGGAATTACGAGCCTATCAATTAAATGCAGGCGTTGTTCCCTATGTACATTCGGCCATTTATACGTTCAAACAGTATTTTATTAAGCAAATTTGGTATTCTCTCTAGAGAGAGAGATAATGAGAGAGAGAGAAAGAGAGAGAGAGGTGCTTTTAGTATTTTCTCGGTTACATGCCAGAGCAGTTCTTTGTATTCCAGAGGTTAATTCATTGCACCTGGCATGCAGTTGTTCAGAACCGGTATCCATTTTGTTGTTGTTGTTGTTGCTTTTCTGTTATTTGCTGTTGTTGTTTGTTTGTTTGCCACTTTCAGTCTGTTACAGCTTTTTCCGTAGTTTGTATGTATAGTTCTAACTTAGGATAAAAATACTTGCCTTTAAACTGTAATCACACTGACTGTGCCATGAAATGATGAAAAGGTGCTAAGCATATCCAGGTATATTTCTGCTAATTACAAACGCGGGAATTGTATTTTTCCTGACATATACTTATCGTGTAAAGTCTGCATAAGAGTCAGGCTGGAACTTAACCCGGTTTCTGTGGCATGAAGCGACTAGGAGTATTTCTACTCCCCCCTGGATGGGATACTACTCCATCACAGGGTTACCCCCAGCATTAAGTTCGCCGGTACCCATTTATACACTTGTTCGGAGAGAGGCACTGTGTATGAGAGTAAAGTGTGTTGCCCAAGAACAAAACGCAATATCACTGGCAAGGCCGGCTCGAACCTGGACCGCTTAATTCGGAGACGAGCCTCGCACATACACTTATCGTGTACATTGCCATATTTCAAAGCATGGGAAAAGGAATTAAGCCAAGCTAAGTCATTCACCTTTTACACTTATATTTGAAACCTGCGTTATGGAAATGACTAGACAATGGGATAAAATTCTCAGAGAGCAAAAGCCGAAGTACAAAGTACAACGCATTCATAGACAGCCTTTCAACGCGAGTCGCTAGCCGGGATCGAATGGATTCAATTTAAAGGAAACTCTTTGCATGAGGATATCAATTTTTTTTTTTTTTGTATTTAGCTAGAGCGTTCTTCTATCGGTGTATCTCGTCTTGCCCTTGTGACTAAATGCCTCCAGTGATTCCAAGAGGTTTTCCTTAAGGCCAGCTAAGAAGGAAATCTCTAAAAACAAACTGTGTGTAAGTAAGGAGTTTTTGAACTTGCTCGGTTGAACCGGAGTAGGTTTTATTAAGTATCAATGCTTATCGACTTACAATCGTCTGCACGCAATAACAACACTGTCGGCATTAAATGGCCTTCGTTCCTCCTTTTTCCAACTAAGGTTATGTACTCCTTACATTCACTGGAAAGATTATGTCGCACATTTTTGTTAAGTCACGCTTTTAGTAGAACAATATGGCTTTTAACAACAATACTCTCAACTAATTCTAAAGAGACAAATACGTCGTTAGCAGGAGCAAGGATGCCATTTTAGGTTTACATAGAATGCTTCAACTTGAAGTTATATTTGCAAAATTTTCAGAATACAGCATTGGACTTAACATATTATATACAGAGCGGACATATCTTCACGTTATAAAACTGAAATATAATTTTGCGAATCTTCTGCCAGGGAAAGACTGCGAGCCGAGTCAAAATACAGCCAATAAGAGTGATTATGACAGGAAATCCAGGCATTTATAGCATTTAGAACAGACAAATGGGTGTCTAGTGAACAGCACTTTCAGACAAGGAAAATGCAAATGAGCAAAAATGCATTAAAACTACTTTCAATGAGCTTGAAAAAAAAAAAAATTCGAAATAGCAACGCAGTCGAAATGCCGACAAAACAAAATATTGTAATGGCAAAATGCTGAAAAGAGAATTGAAAAGCTAGGCCTTGCTAATTTGGTGAAGGATAAGCTGAATCCTCTAATTAGATTATGGTTAAATCATGCAATCGCCTGACCTGTCTGGTTTTCATGGAACATATAGAACATAACAAGTTTTCTAAACACTAGCTGTGAACCTTTTCTACCCACAGAAACAAAACAACCCTATTTATGAATTAAAATTTCATTGCAGTTCCAGAAACAGGTACTCGATTAAAAAAAAAATCCTAAATTCTCTATTAAAGGCGATCTGTGCGTGATGCATAAAGCTAATTTCCGGGGGAGTTGTTCCACATTATTTAGCCAGGGGTGGCACAAAGCACGAATCTTGTACTCATGCCTGAGATTTACAACGCCAAATCGCGACCTCGCCTAAAGAGTACTACCATAGCTCACGGAAGCACCCCCGAACACATCGGTCACCCGTCCTAGCCGACAATATTTTCCGTGACGACCTCAAATGATTTCATACAACATAAACAAGGTGGTATAGTAGTTTTTCTCTAACGAAACTGATTTTGTTGATCACAAATGACTTATTAACTGGCTGTTCAGCTGTTGTCCAGATTAAAAAAACGGGATAAACACTGTTGCATAACATGTTAATTTCAGAAGTAGGTTCACTATGCTAGTTTCATGCACCGGGCATCTTATCAATGATAGATACTACAGAACTTACCTACAAACCGCAGCCCAAAAGCAGATAAGAATGCCACCAACCCAAAATATACCGCGTGCATATCTCTTGCTATTAAGAGAGCTCGATACAGCTTGTACGGACAGTCCAGAATCTCTCGTGATTTTTTTTTTTCTACCAGCATACGAGACAGTCCTTAGCAACGACAGATGGCTTAGGTACACGTCACAGCCAATGAGAATGAGTCATATCTGACAATTCGAAATTTGCCCTATGGCAGTTTAGCCCCATGGGTCTATAATAATTTCCGGTATCTATTACGATGGCGACAGGGTTAATAATAAGATTTTAAAAAATGTCTGTCATGGCCAAGTACTTTGGCAAATTATTCGTTAGGTAGTTACATTTAGCGACGAAAACCAGATCAAATCAACATACATGGCTATGCAATTATTTTGTAATCTACTGTGTAGTGAGGTATGAGCGTATAGTGTTGTAATGGCGAGCTTATCTAACTTCGAGCTCCACTCAGCAAGATGTCGTACATAACCGCGAGAATCCCAATGCAGACTTGTTAAGCAGACTATTTAAAGAAGTCCTTTAAATCCCTAACTGCACGCAATGCAAAGCTAAATTCAAAGTGTTATTTTGTGTAAGGAGAAACTCTGTATTATAATCTTCATATCAGCTGTCTTATGTTATAACCTTTTTTTTTAGCAGCGTCGCGAATTAGTTTCTAGACTTTTCAACCTTGGCTCTCTTTGGCCTACTTCCCTCTGAGGCGAATTACTGCTGTAGGAATTGCGTTAACGGGTGTGCCAGTTCCGCCGGCAATAAACTCACTCAATACAAACGCTTTGTGGATTTCACAGACGTCTGACTTGAAGAACATTTATCAAAGAAAAGCAATTTATATACTGCTTCGTCTGAACCGGAGACGGGAATAACCTGGAAATGCTATTATTACATCTTATTTTATGTCATTTATAGTTCAGGTATCTCAAGCTCGTAAAGTCCGAGACTATTACGTAATAGTCAAAATATCAAAGTTTGTGTGTTTCCCGAGGGGGACATGGGGATTTGCGGTGTTGCGGTGTGATGTTTTTTTAATGCGGTGATGCGGTGAATAAAATCTCAACTTGCGGTGCTGCGGTGATCTCAAACCCTACGGTGTGCGATGTTTGTGTTTTTCACGCTGCGGTGTTCGGTGAAATGAAATTGTTTGCGGTGCTGGGTTTTTTTGCTTTACCTTTCTCGAACCTAAATTTGACCTTAATTTAGCATGTAAACTTCGTTAATCCATGCTAATTTATGGCAAACACATAACATTGAGGTTAATAATTTGTAACAAAATACAGACCATCACTTTCTAGTCAATCTTCAATATGCTTCGGTTGCCAATTCGAAGCTGTTTTCATTTATACGTAACTCGACAAGTAACTCGACCTCTGCCGCCCGGAGCTCATTGTTCGGTAGACATGTGGAGGAGCGAGGACAGCAACAATCCTGAAAATTCTGGAAACGATAAGGCCGAATATAATGTACTATCGACTGCGCAGTTTTTTTCTATGAAAAAAGGAAAAAGTGGCGAAAACTACCGGCCACAAAATATATTCAGATGTGGCGTCGGCAGGGAAGAAAGAAGGCTTTCTAAGCTAAGGAAGCTTTGTAAATTACACACGTTTGCTATTTGTTTCCTTTTGCTTTTCGGCTTCGATTAAAGGTCATTCTGATACCGGTCTATACCCGCTCCAAGGTCCTGCGTCTTTCCTGACCTTGTAATTTTTCAAACGATTATCGATATCGAACACAAACGCAGCTAGCTCCGGAAAGTAATACTTTCAGTCAAGATTAGATAGGGCTTCAGTCAGTGTGTTTATACACCAAGACAAGTGAGCGAAGTAAAAAAAAAGAGAGGGATCTGGGGTAAAGGCTCCTCTCTTTTTTCTTCGTCCGCTTCCTAGCTTCGCGCAAGGTTTCTTCATAAGAGCAAGAGAACTGATTTACAGGCATCAGCAGTAGCGACATAAGCACAATGAAAAGTGTTGTGATGGTTTATTTTGTGTAAAATTGTTGAGGTATAAAAGTATTATTTTAAGTGTAGGTGAACGAATCATGGCTCTAAAAATACGTGTTGCGGTGACGGTGTTTCGTTGACTTTTCTTGCGGCGAGGCGGTGTTCGATATTTTTTTTTTTGCGGTGTTGCGGTGTTCAGACCCCCCCCCCACCCCCACCCTCCATGTCCCCCTCTTTCCCAGTTTCCAGTGATATCGTTCTTTCCTTGGAGGGACTTTCCAAGTTTTCTTTGATAGGCCATTCACATAATTAAGATGAATCTTTGAAAGACGGACCACTTTTGATTAGTATTTGCAGTATTAGCGATCTTTTTGTGACTAATTAGCCGCGTAGAATTCAGCCAACAGAGTAGCCTTTGTACAGTCGTCTTCTGAGTCTGCGCAGTCTCGTCTACCGAGCAGCCTGTTCCTAGTTTAATCCGGCGAGGACTGACGAGTAGAAAAGGTGGCTCCAAGAGCAGATTGCCAGATTTTTTAATTCTTGCTGGTTTCCGTCAGGTCCCGAAATAGTCCACCGGTTGATCTCTGTCTACCAGAGTCCACCTTTTCCTCGTGCCAAACCCACGCCAGCAAAAAGGAACAGAATATAGTCGGCGAGAATGTAACTTGCGTAGCTGCGGGGCTGCACGAAATGAATTCTGGGAATTCTGATGGCCTGCTGGAAATGGGGTGGTATATTGTTGAGGATACAAACGATTGTTCAATAAAATTGTATTACCTTTTCTTGCTCGCTGGTCCTTCTGGCCTCTAGGGATGATTTCATAGGACAAAAAAAGGTAAACCACAGAACAGCAGCAGTTTAATCCTATTTCCTCAGATCCTACGTGAGCAAATATGAACCATGCAAACCAGCTGCAAAAGCGAGAGGGCCTGGAGAAAGGAGGAAAAACGGTCAAAAATGACAGGTCAGTAAAATGCGCCAATAAGAACTGGAGGTAGATCTTCAGCTATTCGTCATTCATTAAATGCTTGTCTCTGTTCTTAAAATAGCGACTCTTTGAAAACTTAAAACAATATTTCGGCTGGCAAGCCCAGCTTTCTTCAGGTTTAGATGTTACTAAATTATGAAAAATGAAATTACAATATGATATAATGGTGGATGACGTAACAAATATTTCGAAACTAAAAGGAGTGGCGGAAGTGACGAAAAAAACGAAATAAATAATTCCCGCTTGAACTTATTCACTCCTCGCGTGGTTCAATCCGAAAAGCCAGAGAGCCCTTTCTAAAAGATTTAGCAGGAACATTGGAACCCCATGGTATGAACTGGCCTCAACTAATCGTTAAACTTGTGACCTACGTAGACCTGTTTTATTTTTAGTTTATCTATTTTGTTTTGTTTGTCATTTCAGCCGCTCTTTCTAGTTTCGAAATGTGCGTTACGACCTCCACCGTTATATAATATTGTAATTTCAGTTTCATAATTTAGTAACATCTAAACCTGAAGAAGGCTAAGGTTGTGTGAACCTTGCAGTAGTCTTTGACTTCTCATCGTTTTACCCTTTAAGTTTGGCTAATTATGTGAAATCGGCCGACGTTCAAACAAGCAGGATCTTCGTTCCCAGCTTTGCAGTTTATTGACTTCCTCATGCAAACCGAGGGGGAGGGACTTATAAGAGGGAGTTTACGGTATATGACAGAACTTTCCATTAATTGATCGACGCATGCAGGAGCCCATGATCCTGTTACATGTATCTCTGTTATATACATATGTGTGTGTCAAATTTCGCTAAAGAAGACTGAGTTGGCAAGGAGAAAGATGAAATCATTTTAGTTCGTTTACGAGTGAAACTAGCCTATAGCTATAGCGTTGAGTCCAACCTCATGCACAAAGCCCACTGTTCTTTTGGTCATCTCTAAGAGCGTGGACTCTGACTGGCCACTCCATGAGTCACTGACCTCCGGTAGTTTCAGCTTAAAATCGAAGATGAGCACTCTGAAACACGTCGCATTCTCAAAAAAAAAAGATATTGATCAGAGTCCGCGTTCTTGTAGGCTCGATTATCAGCCGCTGTTCGGGAAAGTAGCCCACGCGACGCAAGAGCGGCGGCGAATATCGAACCTAGCGTTCTTTGCGTCCGACCCAAAAAGGCGGGCTTTGGGGAAGTGGTTGGCTAAAATAAAGTGAAATAAAAGGATCATGCCATTTGTAAAGGCTTGCACGAGAAACAGAAGTATCTTTTCACGAAAGGTTTCGACAACAGCGAAAACAAGACGTCCTTTGATCATGACTCGTTATCAGTTTATCAGTCCTCCTTGAGAACGTAGCATTAGAGAATTCAGACACGATGCTTACAGGGGACGGCAACGATAACCTCTGATTTTGTGTTCTTTTCTTCCAATCCGCAAAAAAAAAAAAAAAAAAAAAAAAAAAAGAACACATAAAAATAGGAAAACGTCTCCTACTGTTCACCGCAAATACAAATATTTTCACTCTACTGTTCAAACAGGTGAAGACAGACGGCAAAAGCTTTCATTTTTGTCGTTTGCCGTTTGCCGTAATCAGGTTTTTCATAGGTAACCGCAACCGGCAAACCTGAGATTGTCACGTGACTACGGTCTTGCGGTCACGTTTGCTGCAGTTGGCAGGTGTAAACGGTAGGAAGGGCTTTTAGCGGTAAGTCACTAATACGGCGTGGAGTTAGCAACCGTAAGCAGCGGCAGGATGCCTAAACATTACCTAGCATTGTTCTTCGATGTTTGCTCGTAATTGTGATAATTGTGTTTATGACAGCTGAACATAGAATCAACAAAAATTTCATTGAGCAAGTCTCCATCAGATGAGGCAGAATTACTTCATGAACTATTATCATACGGAACCGGATGTCTTCAAAACGAGATGACAGAAGACTAGCTGAAGAGCGAAGATCGAAAACCGAAGACTTAATTTTAGGCCTGTCAAAGTACTCTTTTCGCTTAAACGCTTTGTCAGAAATAAAGAGACAAGAAATCGAGAGGGTCGTCCTTTTGGAGAAAAGACTGCCCTAAACTACAAAACGAAGACCCTCGACTAAACGCTTTGTCAGACAAGACATCAAGAGACTAGAAGGCATCCTATGAGTACTATGTAGCGATAGCGCAGCACGAGGGTTGAAGGGAAGGATGAAAGAAGGAAGACTTCTTCCCTCCTCTTCTTCCTTCCCATGATCCACTCCGTTTCCCCAAGGAGGTTTTTCCAGACTCCCTCGACGGTCATCCAGTTAGGATCTCTCAGTGAGACGACTGGGGACGAGTCAGTCACCTCACGGGAGCGAGGTTGATCGTTTGGTCTTTCAACATCTTTGTAATGGACAAGTAATACTTGAGATAGAAACTAAGAAAACAAAGCACATAAATAGAATACGCAAGGCTTGAACTCAGACATCCCTTCAACGGAAGCCTACAAATATATATAGCCGTCTGTCATCACTCCCAGTCAGTTTGCCCTTCACTAGTCTCCTCCGCAGCCGTTTTTGGACTTGTCACGCATTTGGGGAACGTTGCGTGACACCCCAAACGGCTGCGGAGGAGACTAGAGGCCTTCACTGCTCTAAACGCCAGGCCATGCCACCACCTGGCAAAACGCTATAGTATACTGTAAACACGATAAATATATTCTTTAGTTGATGTATTATTCTACTTCCTGGCCATTCAGGTAGTGAGATGCCATCAGCCGTTCAGAGTGTCGCTCCCGCGTCCCTCATGCATGGCAACAAACGTGGATAACAATGACGAAGTAAGGAATGTGGTGATAAATAAAAAGATGTAATAGTATGTACATAGACTTAAATCACTTTGCATTTTTTTTTTCCTTTCGTGTTTCTGTCTCGTGAACATACCACAAGGTCACAAGATGGGCTCCTGATGGGGCAGAAAGATTGCGTGACCATACGTATTCGATATATATTTTCGATTATTATTATTTTTTTAACGGTTTCACACTAAAGAAGGGCTATGCCCGAAACGTTTGTGATTTTTGACAAGATGACACTTGCACTTGGACATATTCCTACTTTTTCAATTTTTATTTTTATTTTCTTTTGAACGTTTACATAAGTGTCACGTATCAACCGTGGATCATCCTCTTAACACAATAACAGGCTAGAATGAAACTAACTTATCTGTTAACGTTCAGAAATGACTGATCCTGGCGACTTCCAATGTGTGGCTGTTTTTCGCTATTTATAATTTCTGAACGGCCATTAGGCCCCTTAGCTTTGTTTGACCTTAGTAAACAATACAAGCAACGGGAAATGCTAAAAAAAAAATCGGTCTGGTGGCAGGCTTATAGATACTCTATGGTCGCATGTGGGCATGCTGTAAATACAGTACAATATTCTTAATACAGTTCGCCTCGAAAGTCTCCATCTTGTAAGCGTGGTTAGAAAACTATCCCTTATTTCCTTGGGTGCGTCATGATCAAAATTTCATTCCAAAAATTCCATTCAAATGTTCGCATCACTGTTATTTTTACCCACCGTGCTGAGGTCATTCGAATAGAGATCACGTGTCTTGTATAACGCCTTCTCATTCGTCATGCTGAGTATCTAAGCCATCCGCCGTTGGTAGGCATTGTTTTCCATGCTTCCTGAAAAAGTTGAAAACATGCATGTATGAGTCCGAACGTTGCTTCACGACATCGAACGGGATTCCTGAAACAATAGTGGGTCCGTTTAACGGCAAGGGAGATGAACGTTATGTATTTTATGTTCGTGGTATTGTTATCTGCTTGTGGGTTGCGGTCTGTAGGTGAGTAATATTGGTAAAAGTTAGAATCTTGTACTCCAAATTGAATGTTTATGCAACCGAGTTCCTTCGCTCGCTATTGTATTTAGACTACCATTGACTTGTAAATAAATTATTTTCTATCGGAAGTTCGGATTTAGAGCGATTGCTCCGTTAAATGCCGTATATGATCGTGAATTAAAGAGGCTGACTTTCGTCGATGAATTCGGCTGATTCGGGCTTAAGCTTACATTAGATTTGAAGCGGTCGTTTTATAGCTGGGCAATTACACGTAGATGTAGTTAGTGTGAGAAAATTTATTATCAAGAATACCTGGACCGTTTATTTAAAGGTAGTCATTGTTGGAAGGAATTAGATGGTCCTACAGCGTGCTGTACTAATCTCACTTCAAATAAAGCTCCTTACAAGCTCGGAATACCCAGATTTCAACGTAAAATCTTCTCGAGCTCGCGAAACTTTCAACACATTTCCTTCACGGTTCACGTGCATTTAACAACAGCAACAAATCCTCTCGAAGTTGTCTACTTGTTTTGATTTTAAGAGCAGTACATTTACACAAGTTTATCGAGATCTTGGCACTTACAATTGTACTGTAGTTTGCATGTATATTTGGCCATAAGTCTAATTTGTGCATATTTAATTTTTTTTTAGTGATGCTAATGATATTAAGCTTATTGATCACTTGCATGTACACGTATAGATCAGCATTTGGGGTTGCATAAGTTTCGTCTGATTTTGCAACAATAGCACCAGAACTGTTAGAATTCTGTATTTTACTATATCACAGTACAGTCTCTTGCACAATATCACCCCCTCCTCCACAACCTTTGTCTGGACTCACTTGGTGCATAGAGGGCTGTGATTCGCATTTAAAGATGTATAAGGGATACTTAAGTCATTTTGTGAATATCAATGTAATCCTGATTTCTTAAACCTCCAAGGGAATTTGAAAATTCATTTGGGTAATTACATTGTGAGAGAATGAGAGATGTTGAGGGTAAATTTGCTGTAGATTTAAGTCTCAGATACATTGCCCATTATAGAGCTCTACATTAATGGCCATCTAACATTACATGTACAGATGCAGGTTAACTCAGTTAAAATATATTTGTAGAGGTGTTCATTTCATGAAGGTGTTCATTTCATGAAGGTGACCATAAGGGGAATGTTTGACCGTAAAATAGCATAGTGCATGAGCCAGGGTTTGTACAAGACTTGACAATTCCATGATGTGTATACATGTACACAGTTCGTATGTGTTTTTTGGTTGAATCTGTGTGTATGTGTATATGTGTACAGTTACAAAGCACTGAGAACGATTTAGTGATGCACCTAAATTATTGCTATACTGTACCATGTACATGTACATCAAGGCTTGAAAAAAACTTGAATTCCAGCTTGCCCTTGGGACAAGTAGCTCTCAAATTTTGCTTGCCCTGGGTAAATCTTAGTTTGCTCTTTTAATGATTTAGTTGGCAGATGATTTGCTTGATCTCTTACCCATCGGACAAGTGACAATGAAAAGTTACTTGTCCAGAAGGAAAATCTTCTTGTCCTTGACAATGGGACAGCACCTTTGAGTCCTGGTACATGTACATTTTGAGAAGCGGGCAACATTGAGAAAGTTGCTCTTTTTCTGATACGTACAATCTCAGTTGAAAACCATCAAAAAAATTATACAACATCGTGTACTCTTTTCAGTGTTGTTGTAAATCCACAGAAACAAGGGCTTATCGTTTCCACTAACCACAAGGTCTTCAGTGTTTAAGGTGGCTGAACACAGTTTTTGATACGTGTGTTTCATTCACCTTTTTCTCTAAAACCCTTGATCCCACGGTTGCCAAAAATGGCAGCAAGCGAGGTACATGTAACAACACAAACTTTGGTTTTTTGATAGTTAAGCTGACTTATGTGTCGTTGCCATGGCAACATGAATAAATACAAACAGGCCTTTAAAATCAGTTTAGTTTATTTGTAGAAAATCTAGTCATTAGATTTTCTTTATAATTTGCATGCAGCAAGTTTGTAACGATACTCACAAGTTAACACCATTTTGATAATAATTTAACAGAGAGATCTTTCATTATCCCTTGTTGAAGGTTTACTGAAATATCTAGAATTTCCTTTGTTAAAATTCAGTTTTTTTCAATACTCCAGTTACTTATTTCCTAAAGTATTTTCATGCCAAATTTCATGAAATTCTAATGAGTGGTTCTCGAGAAAAAGGCATATTTCCAAGAAAGCAATTTTTCATTCAATCGAAATTTTTTGACTTACTACGCACACGCTGCATTTAACTGGGTTCTTTCAGTAACAACGAGAAAGCTGAAAATTCCTAGGTTCTTTGCATCGTTACCTTTTCTAATGTATCTTTGTAATGAAAGGTTAAAACTATCAATACGCTGTGTTCAATTAGAGAAAAATAGCACAGATAGTGCGGGTGTTGAGGCATGTTTGTTTTTTGTAATCCTTGTGCATGCGCTGAATCGCATCAGCAAAAATGTGCAAAAATTGTGTTTGGCCACCTTAAGCCAGAAAATTTTACTTGAGGGCCAAAGTGACCACTGAAGACCTTTTTAGGGGCCAATTTTGTAGGAAAAGGGCCAATAAATAATAATTGGTAAAAAATAGTGGCCAAATGCAAATTTCTCATCGCCAGGTCTATACTAGTATGAAGGACCCGTGCATTACAAGAGAACAATCCATAGGCATACATAACGTAGTCAATGATAAGAGGTTTGCACTGCATTATAGGGCGATTTCAAACACCGTCAGTCATTTGGAAGTTTTCCAATGTGAATCAATACTAACAGCAAATTATAATAAAGTTTCCATATAATGCGCACTCTGATTGGCTGAAACAGCGTTCTTTACCAGAGAACAGAGCACAGGTTGATGATGGTAAGGTGGCTTTCAAATTTTTGCATCGGAATTTTGACAAATATGGCCCAAATGAAACTTTTCCTGTGACTCAGATAAAGGCAATGGAAATGAGCTCTATGTCTGCAGTAAATATGGCTCACAGAGAGCATTGTTAGCAACAATAGTGTTAAAACTGTACTAAAACTAGTAGTATCAGTAATCAGAGATTAGTGAAGTGCGTTCGATACCTGGGGGAAGGAAGGGGGTACTCTAGCAATTTGTTGATAGGGTGTGTTGCTAGGAACATGACATTTTTGGGTTATAGCAGCGGATATTCAGTTAGTATTTGGACATCTGATTGGAGACTGAGTACCAGAAATACCTTCTCTATTAATATTTCATACTAAATAACATTTTATACTATATGGAATTTAAGGCTTTCACGTAGGCAAGTCTCCATTAACATCTCCAGGAAACAAATCTCCTTTTAAACAATTATTGCAATAATTTCCAGTATACATCTACAGTGTAATATTTGCATGGAATCTATCACTGAGCTACAACATAGATTTTCGGAATAAATATTACTCTTGAAGCCCAATTTATTTTTGTTGATTTTCATGACCAACACATATTTTGATAGTGTTCACTTCTACACCAAAAGGACACGTAATTGTAATTCTTACACAAATTCATGATAAATGAGGTGTTTGGCACACCATTCTTAACCTGGTATGTTAAATTAGCACACACAAGATCAAGATCGCTTATTTAAAGTTGAATAAATGAAGGGCCAAAATATTAAAAAAATATCAACAAAAAAAACTCAACCTGATGTGTAAAACTGGTAAGAAAACAAGAAATGAAACAAGTTAATTATTGACTTTGGAGCACAAAACGAAAAATTTCCATTCTTACATTACATATAACAGACAACATTTGAGAAAACAACGGAAAATAAAAGCGAAAGACACAAGTGACAACCAATTTGAAAACAAGAAATGAAATAATTTCTTCGCCGCATGACGAAATATCACAGTGCAGCGAAAGGAAGATGAAAGTTGTAAATCAAAAACACAACAAAAATAGGCCAATTGATTTGAGATCAATCGTATTTCAACTGTGTTAAATTAGTGGCCACTTTGTTCTTTTCTCAGCAGTTCTGTAAGTAGTAGCTGAACAAGACTCCAAACACATATATTCGAACGAAACCGAATAAACTATACAAGCAAACCGCATGGAGGTCGCTGTAAATTAAATATGCAGAAATCAAGTGTGCAAGTTTTTGTTCACTTTTAAAACCTAAATTCGTAAATACACGGAACCAAATGAAAAGAAATGCAAAAGGAAGGTCAATAACAATAAATTTTCATTCACACCAAGGTGAAGAAACCTATGTAAAAGCAAAAAAATGTTCAAAATTTTTGCAGACGTGCTTCGCTGCACATCAGCATGTTCAAATTAATTCTTCACGCTAGAACGAAAGCTTGAGTTTTTGCCGAAAATTTCTCCAACTTTTACAGTCATTTTATCGGCCGTGGCATTACCAATCGATCCAAAAGTTGAATTCAACTTTGAAGTAATACTGCACATTAATATTTTTGTTTTCTATAGTCTGGGATCAATATTCAAAACTTACTTGAAAGCGTACAACCAATCGTCATGGTTCGAGGACTCTGTACTTGTTGATCTTCCATTCTGAGGTCACCTGAACATTGACTTGAATTTTTTCCTTTCTATTTTAAATCTCAAAGCAGTAATTTCTCCATGATAGGAGTGAAACAAGACCTTTGAAGTTGATAGATTTGGCCCGCAACACGCCATTATTATTACCTACCAATTCCCGGCGGCCAAAAAATATTTCACATGAGATTGAGGCCATTTGTGCAAGCCAGCCAGCCAGCCAGTCCAAGATGGCGTCCAAACCCTGAAATCATTTGGCATCGCGGAAAATCACGGGACATAAACCCGCGGGACTTAAACCCGCATACATTGTGTTCTCCTAATGTCGAACGCAATAAAAAGTTTTGCTAGATTCCTGCTGACAAAACACGTAGCGAAATAAACAAATTCTCAACCTAACCAGTGCTTCAATAAGGGACATATTTGTTATGAAGGCAGAAATAGTACTTTAGAAGTAAAACAGCGACAGAAAACAACAATTGAGCT
Organism: Orbicella faveolata; assembly: GCF_042242905.1. Lineage (NCBI taxonomy): Eukaryota > Metazoa > Cnidaria > Anthozoa > Scleractinia > Merulinidae > Orbicella > Orbicella faveolata. The sequence continues at coordinate 24,392,182 of NW_028301553.1, forward strand.
GTCTCTGTTTATGATGAGAAGCTTTATTTTTGTATTTTTAGAATGCTCAATTGCTCAAACAACACTTACATGTCGTGTAGTAACACACATTCTCTGGTAATCCCAGCAAAGTGAACCGACGAATGGTCAGTTCAAAGCTTGCTCTGATATTCTCTTCTGTGCTCGGAGTAGAACCAGTGGGAGCAGTTTAGTCTTTCTAACTTTTACACTACATAAATAACTGTCAGTGACTCCTTTCAAATTCAACTCAGCATTTTGCAGTTTTGTCCACAGGCTTTGAGCTCCTTGTTTCGTATTTTCCATTGGAAAAGTGCACGTTTTCATGAGCCACAATATGGCCAGATTCATCTGGACTACAAACCTTTACCTGCCATTAGATCCTTATATAAAGATTAACTAAAAAGCAAACTTTGAAGGTGTCATTCTTCTCTCGAAAACCGCTTGAAACTACTTGAACCTGAAAGCTTAATTGAGGTCCAGTTTGTGATTGACAGCTGTTACTTCATTAGCCAATCAAATTATTTGAACAGTTCTAACAAGGATTGTGTTTGGCTTATTTTAGCGTGCTTTATCAGAGAACAGCACGGCTGACGCCACTTTTACTCATTTGGTAAATAGAGCTTGGTTTGAAAATTCAGCCGAATGTGTGGGGAAAGTATTGGATTCTTTATCATAAAATAAATAAAGAAGCCTTGACTGTGCTCTGTTCTGTTGTAAAGTACCTAGGAAGTGGCAGAGCACTAAAGAAGTAGGCAAAAGCGTTCAACTTTGTCTCGTGTTTTCCCGTACACTTCTTTTGTGCCCTACCGCTTCCTGCATGCTTTACAACAGAACAGGGCACAGTTGAGGCTTTTTTATTTGTTAAGCAAAAAGATGGATTGACTTCTTTTCTTATGTTGAATGTTTTAGAAGCAAAGCTCTTTCAATATGGTTTTCTAGAAGGACATAATGTGTGAGAAAATAACCATTATTGATCGTCAACACAGAGAAATTTAGTTGCCATTATGGGGACTAAACCAGAATTTTTGAGCCCTGGGATGGCTTTTAAAATACTACGCCTGTGTTAAGCCTGCAGCCACGTGTAAAAGAAATGGCTAAATTGCCCCTTTTTTGGTTTTTCTGGGGGCCATCTCTGGCTGCAATGCAAGATTCCCGCAATGACGCAGTCTGGCGGAAACACTAGGTCTTAGGTGGTAAGCAAGGTTAGGAGGAATGTTTCAAGGAAGATCTTTTGGTTATGATGATTGACTACTTTAATTATTATCCCCTTAATTCATGAGTGCATGTACTGTATATGATGATCATGTTCTTGTACAATAGAAAATCTTTGTTAACATTTTTTACTTTGTTCTTGTATGTGTAGACTGTGCACCAAGTTTTACCAGTTCACCTAACAATGGCAATCCAGTGTATCAATTGAAAGGGGAATCTGTGCCCTTGTCATGGTCGCACAATCTAGATGGAAAAGTCGTTAATGAGAGAGAATGGACATTTGATATCGACCAGAGGATTGCAACTGTACTGTCTTCTGGAGCAGTTAACATAGATCCAGCATTTACGTCAAGAGTTCAAGTGTCAGGAAATACACTCAGGTTATTAAATATCCAGGAAAAGGACAGTGGAAACTATATATTTAGAGTTAGCTTCACTACTTTTAATCCTCGGTGGATAGTAGACCAGGCTCAACTAATTGTAGTTGGTAAGTTTCCCTAAGTTTAATCTTCATTACATGTTTATATACATACAGTGTAACTGAAAAACTTCAGATGTCTTTGAATTCTGTCAGGTTATGTTTTAGCCTGGCTTGACCACTTTTGGAATTGTGGTAACAAATCTACATGATACATGTAGTACCTACATGTACGTGTACCCTCTAACTAACTCAGACAGTTAATGAGATTTGATGTCCCCCTCATGTAGTTGCACCAAAGATCACACATCAAGAACCAGCACCCATCACCATAGATGAAGGAAATACGAGAACTTTGTTATGTGTTGCCAGTGGTAACCCCAAGCCAGTGATCACATGGTATAGAGACAATGCAAAGGTTCAAGAAGATGCAGACAACTCTAACTACACAATAACATCAGCAAAGAAGAACGATGCAGGAAGTTACAGATGTGTTGCTGCTGTTACTGCTCCTGGTTTGGGTACAAGTATTGCAGAGTATACAGTGGATGTAACAGTGAGATGTAAGTGACCTTAATTTTATACTTAGTTACATGCTTATGTTGTAGGTCAAAATGAAATTCAGACTAAAGTGATTTTAACCTTCGTGTAGGGCCTTGCGCACGATGTTGGTGTACAAATCAAAATTAGCAAAAATTGGATGAAAATTTGTTTTAGAAATGCTGTAATTCGCAGGTTATTAATTTTTTTCTCTTCAAATGAGCACCATCTTGTAGCGATTTTTATGTAGTTTCCTTCCATCTTAGCTACGTCTCAAAAGCGCTTGTGCCTTCCTTGTAAGGAGTCAAAATCACACATACTCTCCATTCTAATCTTCGCAAGTAGCATAACACATCGGGCCATATTTTATGCTATTCTTATCGCGCCCATTGCAGGCGCGATTTGCCATTTTTGCCTTTTTGGCAAATTTTGCTTTTTGCCAAAATCGTGCACGTTACTCCTTTTGGTGGTTTTTGCTTTTGCCTTTCGTGCCAGCAAAAACATCGTGCCCTTTTGGCTTTTTGCATATTTTGCCTTTATTCCGAGTCCAGCAAATTGAGTTGGTTCAATTCCGAATGTAAGCTTCCTTAATCATAATACAGGTTTTGCAAGGCAAAGCGTTGCCAATTATTGTTAAAGGAGCTCTTTTTAATCACAAAAATGGAATCACAAAAATGGAGAAAAGCGTTCTCCAGAACTCAAACTATAAGAGAACGCCACATGCTAGTAAGTTATGTGATATATCACTATCAGAGTGCTTACCAAGGATTTGGAAATGATGTAACTTTAAACACACGTTTGTCCAATTTTTGTCCAGCCCGGCGATCTTGAGAAAATGACAGAACGAATCAGCTTATGTCTTTCATTATTTCTTTTTACACGAACTAAGCAAGCAAGTTCCCTGCATCTTCTTGTCCATTCCGTGTTCATCGCGGCCATTTTCTTATTTACAACAAGCCCAAATTATGTCCAAATAAGGAAATGGATGGACGAGTCGAGTTAGACTGGGATTGAAAGGTTTCCCATGAAGAGAAAACAAAACAAAACATCGATGTGTTGGTTGACCTTTATTACAGTGCTGTTTGCCAACTTTGTGGAAGGATCGGCGAGGATAACGTTCAATCTCAACTGAGCATTCGCCTGTGAAAATAGCATCACTAAAAGTATCATAAAATGCTTGCTTCGGCTTTTTGTCAGTACTTTGCACTGCTCGCGTACTCCAGCCTTCACTACGGTGTTGTTCGCCAGCGCTCTAGCGGCAAAGGCGCCACGAGGCAAAATTAGCAAAATGGCAAAAATAGCGCAGGCCTGAAAGGCAAAAAAAATGTGCAATGCCGGAGGTGCGATCGGCAAAACGCAAAATTTGCGCGAAAGGCAAAAAAGGAAAAAAGTGCTCGAAATGTGCGAACAAAGGCGCGATAAAATGACAAAGTTTTTAAATTAAAAACGTGGTCTCACGCTAGTTTTTTAATCATAATTTTTTTGACAGATACAGCCGCAAATGAAAGAATCCCACCATTTTAAAGTAAAATTTAGGTGCACTTTGGAGACACCTTCTTGAATTGAATTGTTCACACTAAGAAGTTAAAAATTATAATAATGCACTTTCTGTTTTGGTCAAAAAATGGGGGGAAAACGGCACTTTTTGCCTTTTAACCTGTTCACGGAATTTTGTTATTGTTCTTCTAATAAATCTCTTTCAGACGGAAAATTTCGCTTTTTGGGGTGCACATAGATGGAACTTTAATTCTGCGAAGTTTTACGACCACTGGTTTTAAGAATGACGAGAAATAATAAGAAATCTAGCGTGAGACCGTTTTTGTTACGCAATTGTACACCAACATCGTGAGCGAGGCCGTAGTTTGATTCTCAATTTCCTTTTTTTTCTTACCCTAATTATTCATGATCCATGAATAATTACATGTAGGGTTAAGAGACAAAGGATTTTCATTTTATCCTGAATTTCATTTTGACTTACATGTATAACACTTATACATGTACATATGTACATACATATGAAAATATAGGGGCTGCAGCCAGACATGGTGAAATATAAGTTTAAAATTTTCTGGCTAAAAGTATTTAAAAAAACACAAATCCTACTGTCTTTAACTGCAGCTTCAATGGGCAAAATGGTACAATGTATAAAGGTGGTAAAAATTCAAAAACATTTAGTGATAAAAATACAATCGAGTGAAATACCGTAAAATACAATAGAATATAAAATTATGGAATAAACTGAAGATATTTTGTGAAAAAGAAGCTATATATTGTCCTGGGAGTAGACAAGAGTTATTGTCCGCAGTGGGAGTTGACATGGTATCGAAATTAACATAATTTAAATACATTTTTCTGCACTACAAAAGAGTGCATTTATACTTGTACAGTTAAATGTACAGAACGTCACTAACTGGAACTCAGTTACCTGTATCTTGAACTCCGCACTATTTTCCTGTGGATATACATTTTCCGTCACTTACTTTGGCAATCTCAAACTCCCCACATCTCAAACTGCATGTGGTTTGTCTTTTCCTAAGAGTTCAAGATAGTAGAGTTCAAAGGTATAATTTTTGTAAGTTGTGTATACATACACATATAGATGTACATCTTGGATTGGTTGTATTATTTTATAATTTTATATAACCTCTTACATTATTTTGTTCTTGGATTGTCCTATCGACTGGTTTATGTTATATATGTGTATTATGGTACTTGTTTGATTGACAAGGTACAAATTGTTTTTAGAATTTGGTTTAATGGCAGATGATTAGGTGACAACTTTGATATAGCTATCTTGAGTCAGGTACAATACTCAAACTGGCATTAGGAGGGAAATTTCTTGTTAGCGGGTAACTTACATGTAAATTTAAAAGTACAGTCGTGTAATTTTTCCATTAGGATTTTTGTCAGGCCAGAACCAAGGTTCGTCAATGTAAAAATGTATTTGGCCTGTTGAGTAATCATCCTAACTGTAGAACTCTTACTTTCAATTGGTAATCTGACCCCGTAGTCTACTAAGTGCTTAGCCAAGGCAAAAAAGAAATATTCAACCAACATGCACTTTGACTTGTTTATCTTGTTTGTTGCAGTCAAGCCCGAACACAAAGCAAACAGTTTGTCAAGTAACCAAACTGTTGTGGAAGGTAGGAATGCAGAATTTTATTGCCGCACAGACGCATTCCCTGGTGTCTTGGAGTACAGATGGTTTAAGGATGGCATCCAGATTTCCAGTTCTGGAGATTATACCATCACACCAATTTCTGATGGACAGAGACTGACAATCGTGCAAGTTAAAAAGAGTAGTGCTGGGCGATACTCTTGTGATGGACGAAATGAGTTAGGAACTGGAGAGAGAAAATCTGCTTCCCTCTTAGTCAATTGTAAGTGATGTTTTACATTATAGGGATGCAACCATCTTTAATTTTTGCTGCAGTGTGTAAGGGAAGTCATCTCTGATAGCCCAGGTAGTGGGATTTGGCATCAGGATATTGGATTCTGTCTTTCACTTGTTGTTCGGGCAAGTGAAGTTATGTTTCTTGGGAAAATGTTTGAGGAAATTCAAATTACAGAAGTACTGGAATAGATTATAAATTTTGACGTGACAGTACTCCAAGCTCAAGGTTTTCAGAAATCACATTGTGGTGGCCTCCTTCTGTATGGTCACCAGTAAAGCAAATTTGGTTGCCAAAATCAGAGCTTTTTCAAAGAAGGACACTTTTTGTCACTTAACATGAAGCTAATACTGCTGACCATGATGAGCCCACATTGAAACCACCATCAGTTTTCATTTGCAACTGCTTTTTTTTTTTTTCTTTTTTCTGTTTCTGTTCAGGAAAGTAACTAAAAGGAGAAAAGAAACAGGCAAGGAAAGCAAGCATGCAAAAATTGTGGTTGAATTCATTTGGCTAAAATGCTGTGATTATACCAAAGAAACAAAAAGCTTTTTGGGAGCATTTTTGAGGAAATTCAAATTCATTTACAGTTTCTAAGCACTGCTAAGGTGCTGTCCAAGTCGTGGTAAAATGAAGGGTTAATTTGTTTGTTTTTTTGTTGTTGTTGTTGTTCAGATGCTCCTAAGCAGGTGACTGTAACTCCCGCTGATCCGGCAGAGGTGCCACTTGCTCAGAGCATAACACTGACATGTCAGGCTGACGGTTTCCCAAATCCATCCTACTCGTGGAAATTTAATGGAAAATCAAATGGGATTACACAAAATACTTTGACAATAACAAATGCAGATGTGGAAGATGCTGGGAACTATACATGTCTGGCAAGAAATGATTTTGGCAACAAGGAGACGACAAAAGTGGTTTATGTACGATGTGAGTGAGTTTATTATATAATTATCCTTTGTTATCCATGTACCTGTACATGTAAGTTAGTTACAGATACAGGTTCAGGTTAGTTTCTTTGTATGTACTGTATAAACATGTAGCGTTAAAGTGGCACGGCTTGCACGGTTTGCACGTATTATTGCACGTGTTGATCTTCTCCATCCTTAGCCATCCTTGTTCCTTTATGGTTTATCATTATCTCTTTGGTGGTTTTCTATCTTATTAATTAAAACTGTTATTTTCAGGTTTCCTACTATTTAAAGGTAATTTTGTATGTGGCCAAAATAACTCAAAATACCGTGACTGAGCTCTTTTAAGGTTGCATTTGTGTGGGATGTCGATTAGGATCAAAGGTCCAAGATCGTTCAGATCATGGAGCATCAAAACAACTGATAACTCCATTCTAGGCAAATGTTTTTGGTTCATGTGATGCTCCAGATCCAGGTGATCTTGGATTATGTTCCTGGTCAGGGTCATCCAAGAGAAACATGCTAATTTTTCATTGTACACAAGGTCCACTGAAAGATATTGTATGCTTCCACCATCAATTCCATGTGCAATTAATTGTTGTCAGTATTTTTTTTGTAGTGTTGGATGTGATGAAATTAATAATGAGAAACAACTCAGTATGGGATGGTTGTTGTGGGATCATACACTGTATGTGGTTTCACACTTTTAGTCAGAATGCGAAGGTTGGGGAATTCAAACCAGAGTTCCCACCAGTTTTAATATTTAAAGGTCCTTGGAACTCCCAGTTCGAAGATGTTGGGGCTCTTTTTGCTTTTCGGGGGTCCTTTGCCTATTTACTAAAATTTGCGGAACTTTTTTCCTGCATCCCAATGACACACTTTGCCAAAAAACTGTGCATCCTTTTCATTTTTTGTGCGTTTAAGATGCGCACCTGTACGTTAATGGGAACTCTGTCAAACTTACAGTTCTTTTTTCGCTGTGGGCTGGAGACATACTCTCCCAGAAAATTTGCAACGTAAAAGCATCGTGTACATGTGTTGAGTGTAAAGGTGGTCCCAGTCTGCATACACTGTACATGTATTTGTATTAAAAATTAAGTATTAATAGGTTTCAAAATTGGCTAAAATTAATAACTACGAAGCCAGAAATTCTGCGAATGGGACATGAAAAAAAAAAACTTCCAAAACGTGTGTGTGTAATTGGTCAGGAAAGGATGTCTGGACACCAATGTGGACGAAAACTTAGATGAGTGTTTTGTATATAATGTGCAGGTCCTGAAAATATCCATTCTCTACTTGCACAAATACCATAATACACCTCTTTTACGTCCCAAAAATTTGCATAGCATAGTTTAAAATTTCTCTTGGGACATCTTGATGTCCCAGGAGAAATTGCAAACAATGAGTATGCAAAATTTTGTGGGGTAAAAGAGATGTATCATGGGATTTGTGCAAGTAGAGAATACTCCCCCCACAGAAGGGATTGGAATTTCCTGGGGGGTGGGGGGTTCTGTAAGACCAAAAAATTTAAAGAAATGTGTGAAGCTTTATTGGAATTTCCATGGGGGGGGTCTTAGAAAAAATCCCATCCATGGGAAGGTACATGTATGGATATTTTCTGGAACTACACAATGTTCATTGTGCTGAACGTGGCACACAATTTAATAGATATTCTTGTGAAAAATCCTTGATTGATTATAAGTACTTATTGATAAAATAATAATTGAGACTAAAAACAAAGCACAGATCCAAATGATTGGACGAATGTACTTTTTAGCATGTTTCAAAGCAAACATGGTGTGCCAATAAGATCTGTATGACGAAAAGCTACTTAAGACATCTTAGTGCTCAGTCTTGATGTCCTTTCATTACAAGTATGAAATTAATCATGTCAGACAATTTTCAAAATTTCGTTGGAGGATATCACTGCACCAGTAACAGGTCACCAAAATACAGTGGCTATGATTCATAACACTTGGTATGTGCAAAGCTAACATGTTTAGAAGGTAGGGATCTGCTGTTAATGCTATATGCACTGTATCGGTATGCAAAATACATACATGTACATTACAGTAATATATAAACTGTACAGTTGTATCACAACATGACAATCATCACAGTAATATTGTTTCACCTGTATGTAACAGATCAGCCAACTGTCACAAAGTTCACAACTGGAACGCCAGGCAATACTGTAGTGGAGGGCACTACAGTGACTCTTACATGCAGTGCAAATGGGTACCCTGCACCAACATACACCATCAAGCGACAGAATACACCAGTAGTAAGTAATGGAGGAAAATTTGAGATCACAAATGTACAGCTCAATGAAGAGGCTAATATGTACAGCTGTGAGACACAAAATGCAGTAGGAAGTGGACCAACAGAGCAACTACAGATTACAGTAATAGGTAAGGACCGGGATTTTTTTTTTTGAATGTGATATTAAACAATCAACCAGTGTTGGGCATAATTTCAAATCAAATATTAATTTGTTTCATTACGTCATGGAAATGAAGTGGTGTTGTGTTGACTTCAGAGACGTGAGGGGAGGGGGGACTACATCTATGTGTATTTAGTATTATGTACTGGTGATTTACAAGGGCTGCATGTCAGCCTGAAACATTTGTTACACACATGCTATAATAATTTTGTTCTTCTTCAATTGTTTGGAGTGAATAAGCACAATTATTTTTTTTACAAACCCTTACAAAATTGCATGAGCCTGAAGGGTGATTCCAATTTGTAGTGTTTGAAAAATTTACTAGTGTTTAGTTATTCCAAATTGCATCAGAATAATTGTGTGATCTACACTTGAAAAATAGCCATATTGGCATACATTGGCTAAACATAAATTTTTCACTTACAATGTACTAGGCTGTGTGCAGAACCCATCGTCGGAAATTTAAGAAAATATTGTGAAATTTTCTGATAATGTTGGAAAATCTGTGTGAGTTTTGGGAATGTTAATTAATCGGAATTGTTCAGAACATCTCCCTTGAGTCTTTGGCTATCTTCAGAAGACCTCATGAGAACTTTGACCACCTTTTAAATCCATCAGACAACTTAATTGCTATTGTGTTGCACTAGCGTTACACTTGAACTGCAGTGCTCTTACCCAATCAGTCAAATGACTTTGCAAGTGCATTTATTTAGTACTATTTATTATAGTTACTGAAAGTTGTTTTTTGGCTTGTTCGTTACAGTTGCTCCAGTATTTTCCAGTCAACTACCAGCTAAACAAACAAAGACGGAAAATGAAACTGTGAGTTACTCGTGCATAACTGAAGCCAAACCAGCAGCAACTATTTTGTGGCAATTGGATGGAGAGAATCTCACCGAAACATCTCATTACAACTTCTCAGTTTCTGTCGCACCAATTTCACAGTCTAAACTCTTGAAGACCCTGTCATACCTTACCATCAATAGAGTAACCTGGAGGGAAGATGGAAATTTTTCATGCCTTGCTTATAATGATGCTGGAGAAAAGAGTCTATCTACAGAGCTTGAAGTCCGCTGTAAGTATAGACCAATTTTATAATGTAATGCAGTGTCTACATGTATATTTTTGTGTAGGACTTCATCCTGTCAATGTGTAGTTCCAGAAAACATCCATATCTCCCCCACGGAAGGGATTTTTTTCTGAACCACCCCCCTTCCCAACCCCAACCCTCTGGAAATTCCAATTAAGCTTCATACTATTCTTTGAAATGTTTGGTCTTACAGGCCCTCCCCCACCCCCAGGAAAATGCACAATTTAACAATGATTGAATGCAAAATATTCTGAAGATGGGCAAGGCAAGACTGCAAGCTAAGACAAAGTCTAATTTGGCACTCAGAAGGACCTTTTGAATTCAGTTATTTTCCAATCCTACCAGACTGTAGTCATATTAATTTCAGGCTGACCTGTTAATTGCATTGTGTTCATACCTGTCAAATTACTTGTTCAATTAATTTGGACAGTTTGCAAACTTAACAGATAATTGTGGATGGGCTTGTACAGTGTATGACATTTTGGGTCAACTATAAAATTAATATTGTGCAAGTACAGTGTATTGTTAGCTGTGAGTAGTGGGAAAAAAAAGGTATAGTTTATTTGGATGTTGGTTTTGTTCCTTTTTCTCAGAATTTACCATTCTCCTTTCTGCTCCAAATCAATGTGTTGAAAATGTTGGTTGCATATTTTTGCCTTCAGATCGACCAGTTGCTCAGTCCTCTGCTGATCAACCTAAAAACCTCACCCTGGACGAAGGGAAGACTGCAAGGTTCACTTGTAAAACAATTGGAAATCCACCCACTCAAACACATAAGTGGCAGTTTAATGGAAGGGACATTCCAGGGGAGAGTTGTAGTGGATGCTTAACCACAACCTTTGTAAAGACATCAGTGACTCTATCGGATGCAGGATGGTATTCCTGTACTGGAACTAACAGTTTAGGAGAAGGACCTCCTGCTAGAGCGCAGTTATTGATAAAGTGTAAGTGATCATATGCCATTCCCCAGTGAGCAGTTGAATGGTGACTACTTGTGTACCAATATAAAACTTTGAAAAAAGAATACCGTATACACTGGCAGATAAGCAGCACCTTTTTACTCAAAATTTTCCTACCAAATTGGGGATGCGGCTAATCTGTGAGAACATCTAAACTACATGCTGTAAATTTGCATAATTTAACTCTTTCCATCAAAAGTAGGTCTGTATAGCAAGCTACTAACTTGATCTTCGTAACACAATACCAGAGTTCTTGTTGATCATTACTTAAATTGTAAGTTTGGTGGCTTATGCCGGTTTATGTTCAATGAATCAACGAATGTAAGCTTATTTACATGTAAAACAATCATCTTTCTTAAGATGTTTTACATGTAGGATTAATTTATGCACAATACTCTGCATGTACAGTTTGCATCTTGGTCAAGAGGGGTCACAGGTCTGTGCTTTAGAGGTGCTCGGGTGCCAAAGGCGACTAACTTTTGCCTTTGGGGGAGTAGAAAAACTTACTCTTTTCGTATAATCTTAAGTGAGCACTGGGTACCCAGGATTCCATGGTTAGGAATCTTTGGGCTCCTCGTAATTTTTCTTAGACCTTTCCAGTTTTCCTGCCATGTATTTTAATTTACATACATGTAGTTACCAAAATATGAGATCATTTATTCAATATTTCCAATTAAATTTTGGTCGGAGTTTTTCACTCTTGGTGGAAAGTTGGACTGCAGTTAACTGTACTGTCAGTTATATATTCAAGGTCACTGAGGCTGCTGATTTTGCAATCATGACATTTTGACTGGCATTTTTGTAAGAGCCTGATAACTGTGTTAATGTCGGTGTTGCCTGGGTCTGACTTACATGTATTTGTCTCTCGTGTCTTGTTAATAGATCCACCAGAAATTACATTCTATGAAAGCAGTTACACAGTTAATGAAACAAGTAATGCGACATTAGTATGTCGTGCAAAGGGTGTGCCACAACCTAGAATCATCTGGACCAGGTCAGGCAGCAGTAAGGAGCTTGCATATGGAGAACAGTTTCTAATAGTTAATACCAAAGGCAGCGATGATGGTACATACCGTTGCATCGCAAGAAATGACATTGGGCAACAGGATTCTGTAGACGTCATTCTAAATGTACAAAGTAAGTATGCAGTACAAGTTTACACCTTAAGGGGGGTCCTTCTTAGATTTTTAAGATATTGTTAGAAATAAACTGTATGTTTGTACTTTGTTTCAGCTCGGCCTACTATTGTGACTGATACACCGACAACCACACAAATACCAGGGGCTGCAGGAGAGCAAGTTGATTTGACTTGCATTGTCAATGGCAAGCCGTCACCTTCTCTGTCGTGGAAAAGAGACCTTAATGCAATTAATGATCTAAGCTCATTAACTGATGATAAGGTTAAGAGCATCACTGCAGAGAGGGATACCAGTATTATGAAAGTCACTGTTACTGATATTGATGAGAAGTTCTACTGTATTGCTGTAAACCTCCTAGGAAGTGACAACCAGCAATATACCATACGTGAAAGAGGTATGTTGAATTAATATCGCTGCTTTATAATTATGTGTTAAGCAATGACTGTCATTGCGATTTCACTAGTCAGTCTTTTTGGGTGAGTTCCTTTGGAATATGCCATTGGATCATTATTCAAATCACTCATATCGCTGCATTAACAGAGCCAAAATAAAAAATATATACATCAAGGAAGCTAATGAATCCAGCCAATTGAAGACAAGAATTCATCAGTTCTTTTGATCCGATCTTAGATCACAAATCCTGATCAGATCTTCCTAAAGGAATGCACTCTTTGACCACTGGTGCTCTGTAATTGTATGTAACCAATCAGTTGAGTAATCATTTGCCAGTGGCATTTGAAAGGAAACTTTCTCGCTCTGCTTTACAATTTTTTCCTCATGCAGAGCCATTTTGTTTTCTTAGTTCTTCATGCTTTGTCAATACAAATTGCATGATGCTCTTTTGAATAACAGCATGGAGCCCCTCCCACCCAAAACGAGTGAAAAGTGGGCTGAAGATCTCAGAATTTAGAATAAGATTCGTATCTGTACAGTATTATAAAATCCTACCAGGACTGTGCGTGTGCCTTAATAAAACGTAGCAAGACAATCATCTTTCCATTTCATTGTAGCCACATCTTGACAGACAGACTTTTCATTAGGTCATAGACTCTTTCCATAATGACTTCTCATACAAATGTCTTTTCAACTCTTGAGAGTAAAATTGTTTTGGTTTAATTATTTTTCAAATCACGAACGAGGTTAGTCAGGCTAATTTTGATTCTTATCGACTACAAGTAGTCCCTCTTTCGCTTAGTCTGTCATGGATGACGCAAAAGAAAACCGCAAGGAAAAAAAAATGGCCTGCAAAATCCTGGAAGCGAGGTTTATTTATGGTCATGCTCGATGGACTAGGAAAAAGAGAGACTACTCACAGTCTATAATACTTACAAAAAATTTATATATTTGGTAGCCATTTATGAAAAGAGTTTATTTCTACCTCTGAGATAATTTTTAGTACTAACATTTTTATAGAAGGAAACTGAAAGGTTTTAAATGCTGAATCATTTGGTTCACAGGGGTTCCAGATGCACCCATCGATGTGCAACTGGCAGCGTTTGAAGTTGCGAACGCTAAAACCGTGAGTGTCAATGTCAGCTGGACTCCTGGTTACAGTGGTGGATATAATCAAGGGTTTACAATACATTATCGTGTGATGGGAAGTGGCGCCAATTTTGTGGAACAGTCTGTGGGGCACCCTGACAATAACATGCACACCATTCAAGGACTGCTGCCTGAAACAGATTATGAATTCACTGTCCAGTCTTCTAATCAAGCTGGCAAGGGTGAAGCGTCTACATCAAAACAAGTTAAGACACCAAGTACGAGGAAATAAAAAAAATTGAATGATTTTTTTTTTCTTCTTTTCATGTATGAAAATGTTTTTATCTGCTTTTGTACGTTCACTTTTTCAGAGTCTTCAGTACCACCCGACAGAGGAACCGGTAAGTCTGGAAATTCTGGAATGAATTGATGTTACAGTTGTATGTGTTCACTGTTGTTGACAATTACATTTTAATGTTTTCTCTCTGTCGGTTTGTCTTGTAGTCGAAGCGGCAAGGATGGCAGATGACGCCACAGTCATACTAGTGACATGGACAGTGACAGATAAAGATGTAACAACTCTGAATCTTGAGATGCAGGAGGGAGGGGAGGGTCAGTGGGAGCCTGTCCCAGGAGGAAGTGGTATGAGTACATCACAGACAGAACTTAAAGTGACTGATCTTAACGCTGACAAGTCATACAGGTTTAGAATGGATATGAGACGACCAGGGGAGCAAAATCCTGCTTATGTGTGGAGTAATACAGGTTAGTTCCAGCAATGTTTTTATCACGGATTTTAGCAACTTGGCATGTTTCCACAGTATTTATTTATTTTTATTTATTAAGCTTCGGCCTACTATTACACATAAAGAAAAAGAAAAAGACGAGGAAGCAAAAGAAAAAAAAAAAAAAAAAAAAACAGACAGCAAAACAAAACAAAATGGCCAGGGGAGCCGCTACAGCTTAGCCAATTACAGCGGCCCCCTTAGATGGATGGAAAATTACTCCTTAATAATGGCCCAAAATTTCAGTGTTAATTTGTAGTTTCACTTGTGAAATTACAAATTGCCATGACAACGGTTGGTGCGAAATTTCTCAATACAATAAACAAGTAAAAAGCCCAAGACTGTAATGGTAATTTGCCACCCGTGATATTAAAAGGCTGTCGAATGGTATACTCGTGAAATTGACAAAAATTTTAACTCGCGTTTTGTCAAAATTCTAATAATTTCCCTCACCTTACATGTAGAGGCGCGGAAAATTATTACAATTCTGCCAAAACGCGCGTGAAATTATTTCCTAATTTCACTCGTTACCATTTTATTACCCTAACTCTACGCTAAGTTTACATGCATTTGCTGATGGTGAAGTTGTATTACTGTTTCAGTGCAAGGTGGTGCTATTCCAAGAGAGAGGGGCGGCGGTGAACCCATTCAAGACTGGATGATTGCTGTTATTGCTGGAGTTGCCGGTATACTCCTCCTTGCAATTGTTGTTCTGGCGCTTTGTTGCTTTAAGCGTCGTAAGAAGGCTCGAGGAGGTAAGAAAATCCTAGCAATACTGTCAGTCTTAAAGCTGCCAAATCTTCATCCTTACTTGCCATTTCAATACAAGGTTTAAAAACGATAATTATACGTGTAGTGACAAGTTGGTTTCTACCAAAATGAGTATAGCTTTGTTTTAGCATGTAAACGCTATTGGTTAGTTGCCAAAAAGAACATTGTGGTTCATGAAGCCACGGATTGTGTAGATGTTTTTATGGAGAATGAAGATGCGTGTAAAGCCGCTTGAGCTGTCCCGTGAGTCGAATTTGCGTCAGAGGATTGGTTATTCCTAGATCTTTGTATGATTTCCGAATCCGGGAGTGATCTTAAAATAACTTGAGGAAGATTACCTCTGAAGTAAGGCCCATATGGTGGATTAGCTCTCTTACCCTCCTTCCTGTCCTCTAAATATCGAAGACTTCAGTTCACGTAAGATATATACAGTGGAACATACCACAAGCGACCACCCAAAATGTGGTCGAGCCTAGTTGGTCGCTTACGAGAGCTTAGACCATATTGGGTCAAAATGTTGTCCATTAGCATGTGGTAAGTGCAGAGACATACCTAATGTTTTCAATGTTTTATTAATGTGAAAGGTAAACTTGGAGAAAATACCCGGCATTTGCCGTTTAGAACTTTCCGTCGAGATAGTGTTCTACCGACGAATGCGTGAAGTTGAAGACAAAATAAAATTTCAAACTGTTAGCTTTAAAAGTGGTCGCAGTCGCTTACAAGAGGTTCAAAATGTAGCGAATTGACATGGAAACTTTTGGTGTGTTGGAAAACTGGTCTCTGAGGAGAGGTGGTCGCTTACGAGAGGTTCAAAATGTAGCGAATTGACTTCACTTGGAAACTTTTGGTCATTTGGAAAACTGGTCGCTGAGGGGAGGTGGGTCGCGCACAAGAGGTTCAAAATGTAGCGAATTGACTTTGAAACTTTTGGTGTTTTGGAAAATTGGTCGCTGAGGAGAGGTGGTTTGACTGTATAGAGAGACACCAAAAGCAGTAATAACAAACCGAATAATAACAAGGATGGACAAGATTACCGAAGATCACAAACAGCAATTGATTTGCATTCTCATCGGGATCTGTATTGAATAACCTAGTATTTTGTCCTTCCTTCTTTTGCAGCTGACAATGTCAACATGTCTCAGACGTCTACGTAAGTACTACCTACTGTAGAAAGTGCTGTATATATTGGATGTTTTCCATTTTGCCAAAAATCCGGAAAATTTTCTGGGAAAAAGGATCACGTTTGAAGGAGATCCACTTTGGCCGATCGGACCAGTCAGTCCAAGATTTGCCGTTCTATTTTGACAAACCGCTTCGTTGCCCTACAGTACTCTTCTTCAGCAGATTTTCATCTCTGTAGGGGATTAGGGAAAGGATTGGAAAATCAAGTCATTCAGTTTGCCCTGTTTGATCGGAAAATGTGTTTTTACATTAGCTTGTCAGACTGGTTTAGTCTGGTAAAGTGGGCAGCTCTTACTATTTAGTTGGACTGCAGGGGGAACTCATTCTTTCACACGAGTTCAAGTGAGAGTTGTGTCAGTTTAAGTACAGTACGTCGTTGAATTTCGTCACCCTACAACGAAGCCAACTTCTCAACACAATGGCTAAAAAACAGCAACTTGTAATTCTTATGGTTTTCACAAATGTTTGTTTTGTTGTTGTGTTTTGGTGTACAGCTATGCTGCGGGTGGACCAGATGTGCCTCGTGCCGTGGAGTCGAGACGTAGTTATGGTATGGAATCAGTTGAAGACGATCCGTTCATTGTAGCAGCATCCATGCAGTCCGTGACCTCAAATGATGCGAAAAAGAAGAAACAGCAGGATCCTAGTGTAAACTACGGATACCTCTCACAAGGTAACACTTATTCACTTACCAAATTTCACCCGCTCCAGTTCTCTTCTGTGGCTGATCCACAAACACAGTTAAAGTCAGCAGTTGCTTGTGAAGAATACAAAAATTGCTTAGACATGACATCAGATTCACCTGCTCTCCCGACCCCTGAAAAAATGCGCATTTCCTGAGCTACAGCTGTATAGCGAAACGCGATTTGGAAGTCTTTAAGAGCGTAATATAGTATAGTTATAATTTATAGAGAGTTCTTCTTCAATCCATCCCTCCCGGAAGCATTCTACATGTTCATCTACATTATTTTGCTTCCACCACAGCGAAGGCAAAGATGCACATTGAGATTGAACAACTAAAACCCCTGAAGCAATAACACATTTTCTCCCTTCAGATTCTGTTCGACAACCTGAAATGCTGCTCAACCCAGGCTCCCGTTTGGCGAGAAACGGCCGTCTGGCACAGAGCACTGGAGAGCTGGATATGAACTCAGCATACCCCGCTAGGGGGCCACAGAGAGATTTCAACACCCTCCCCCCGTACCACGAACCACCTTCTTTTGAGGAAGCTATGCGTCAGTCTGCAATAAAACCAAAAACCAGGAAATCAACTGGAGACCTCACGGGACCAGGGCAGGGAAGACATTCAGGCCGCAGACCCAGGCAGGCTCGTCCAGCTGATGAGCCCACAGATTCTAGCGATGGCGAGCAGCGGTTTACTCCCCAAAGAACAGCACCCCCTCCCCCAAGAGTCAGGTTGGTATGCATGAAACTACAGGATCTAGGAAGTGGTCACTCAACCAAGGTTATGTACATTGGGCTGAGCAATTGTTTCAAATGGAATAAAACAACAGTGGATTTTGATTTTGATTATTTTTTTCTGTAGTGTGATAGTAATGAACTTCATGAAAAGAAGTCGTGGCTTCCTTCTCATGCTCCATGCTCTGCCCAGTTACTTGAACATGGGCTAAGTTTAGAGACGGCTGGGTTGTTCAGCAATAGTTCTGTAGCCACCCAGCCTAGACTTTTCACAGCCCTGTATTTGCTCTTGTTTTTATTCCATCGTTGAACACGTGGGTAAAATCGCGAGAGAACTGGATGCCAGCGCAAAACGGGAGACTTGACTGGGTAGGTGGGACTCGTACTCATTACCCTCGAATTTAATCGCCGGATTGAGCCACGAAATCGGACGGGAGCAAGTTGCGGGTTGCTTGTACATTGTAAACAATGGTTTGCTGTGTTACTTGTCCACTCAGTTCAATGCATTGCACTACAATAAAAACACTGTATGCTAACTTTTTTTTTTGTCTAACAGACATGTACAATCCACCGAGGAGCCGCGTTATACACCAGTGGACCGGCAGGCACCTGCTATGGGGCCGAGGGTGTTACCTGCAGGACCACCAACAAACAACGGGCCTAGAGGAGGGCCCCTTGACCCAAGTGTGCGTTATGCTTTACCACAGAAGAAAAATAAGCCTAAGAAACCACGTCATGAGCCAACGATTGGTAAGTGATTGTTTTAATTATTATGCCTCAAATAATTATGAGCTATTAAATTGTCAAGTTTGGTCAAGAGACCATGGTCTTTACGAACCGTGGATAAGTCCTGAAATGAGAAATCCTTCATTCTCAAATGTGAAAGGGCAGAGCTCAGTGGTGTACTTGTTGTTTGCCCCTCAATTCCCAGTCCAGAACCGGATTAATCTGAAAATTCTCTGTACTTTTTTTATTGAAAACCACCTCAAGTAAGCTGATTAATAGTGGTAATAGGACCGAGTGGAGTCCAATTCGGTCTGTAATCATACAGGTAAAAAGGTAAAGTCTGCGTACGAGCCAAGTGGCCCATCAGGCCGGAGCTTATCCCGGTTTCTGTAGCATGAAGCGACTAGGAGTATTTCTCCTCCCCCTGGATGGGATGCTAGTCCATCGCAGGGTTACCCCCAGCATTAAGTTCGCCGTTACCCATTTATACACCTGGGTGGAGAGAGGCACTGTGAGAGTAAAGTATCTTGCCCAAGAACACAACACAATGTCCCCGGCCAGGGCTCGAACCCGGACCGCTCGATCCGGAGACGAGCGCACTAACCATGAGGCCACCGCGTCTCCCACTGTAATCATACAAGTGATTAACAAAATCGGACAACCGCGCAGTATGATTACAGACTAAACTGGACGACGCGATGTCCTGTTACCAATTAATCAAAACTATGACAAAATTCGATTGATCGCTGAACGACTAAACGTCGTTCTGAATGCTGAAAAACACAGCAGTTTACTTAACAAAGTGCACCGCAAGAGCGCGCGCAAAATGACGCGTACTGTCCAATTACAAGCATGACGCGTACACTGTCCAGTTAATGCTCAAATCGGGCTGTTGATAGCCAATCACGTTCGAGAATTTTGTCATAGTTTTGATTATGAGAATAACCGATGAGGTTAATTTTCTGATGTGACATCTCAGAAAAAAGTTGCGGCAAAAGATGAATGAACTATTTCATAAAGAATGTTTATAAACGCATAAAAACAGCACTGGTTTCGTACTTTATAGCCAGTAAACGTAGGAATTATCTAAACTATATTTAACTGTTTATCCTTTGAATGTTGGCGTGATGCTCCATAAAGAGGAAGAGATTAGAGTAGATACTTAAATCTTTCTTCTGCCTGTGAAGGATATTTAAGGTGCGTAAGAAATTGGATTTGTTCAGCAATATTTTGTGATCTATGATGGACTAATTGAGCAGTTTGTTTTTCAAAGTTGAACAAAATGTAAGCTTCTGAATCTTTTGGGGACATTAAGTTAAGAGCTGTTTTTTGATTAAGCCTCATAAAACACCTGAAAAGGATCAAAATCTTATTAACCAATGAGAATGCCGTTGATCAATACTTTAAACAGCGTGACGTTAGCGTCTCCATAACGATACGTCACATCACCTAGCAACCGAAACATGCCCGTGTTTTGTCGGGATATAGAGCTAAACAGTTGAATTAAACCTCCTATCGTTCAACAGACAGACTTCATCTGCCTCCACAGACGTATGGACCTCCCTTCTGGAGAGATTCCTATAAAGGATGTTAGTATAAACCACAATAAACTTCAATTTATTTAAATTATTTTTAAATTAAATTAACCTCTCTAAGACGTAATAATCAAGATTTTGAAGTAAATTTGATTCTTGTTTTCAACTGTGTTATCCTGCTTGCTAACAAGTAGGCTTGAAAGACATTTTAAAACTCAAGGGTGTTTAACATTTGAGACTAATAAAAAGGGATTCTTTTGCTGCGTCTAACATGTAGCGGTCATTTAACTCTAAAGAATATAATCCCTCTAAATGACTTACAACTGCATAAACGTGTTTTAATTTTGATTTCAAGAGTTAAGAGTTGAACTTGCTTTTTATTTAAATACTTGTCTTCTGTGTTTCTTCTTAATAGCCTTAAATTAGATTTTACTCTGCGCTTTTTGTCTCTAAAGTAAAATGTGAAACGTAAATTGTTATAATAATACGCTTACAGTCCTGGGTGCATTCTTGGTGCATGCACGTTCTGTTCTCTCCCTTGTTTTCCTCAATAACCCATCATGTGTTATACGATACAGGGCCTCCCCCACAGTACACCCCAGAGGACTTGTCTCCCGAAGATCCCATACTCCAACATCCGGGAGAGTTAGATTTGGATGATCCTTCCAGTTTACCGCTTACTGAGAGACCCCCAGACCTACCACCACCCATGGCTATGTTGTCTAGCAACCGACCGATGTCCAGTAATTATCACGATGATCCACGTAAGTTGTTATATTTTTGCATCTTTAGTCTTGCCACACAGTTTCTAGGTCTGCTTTTTTTCGTTCTATAATTTCCTCCTGGAAGTTTGGAAGATTTCTGTCAGTTTTTATCACACCTTGATTTCCATGTCATTCTATTAATGAGAGTCAGATGACGAGAATAACGGAAATCATGTGTTGATGTAACCCTAAAGCCCACTCCTGGCATGTACATAAGCTTCTTATTGTTATGCTTAAGCTTATGCTTGCGTCGCAAGTAAGGACCGTGTTTAAGAATTTATCTTAAAGCGAAGTATAAAGGGGGCGTCTCAGGGAAGACTAGCGCTCACTTGTCAATCAACAGTGGACGAGAAAATAACTGCAAGATATTAATCAGTGAAGAAAATCACTGTCCTCCTCTGCTAACAGCTTGCCGCGCTGATTCTCGCAGTATTTCGGTTTGGACTAACAAATGCATGGAGCTGGTAGAAAATTCGTAACAAGCTATCCCAGCAAACAGGCGTGTTTTCTCTGACAGCAAACCTGGAGAAATTAAACTCACTTAAAATTTACCAAAATGTTCTCTAATGAGGATTTCTTTTTTTAACAAATGTAGAAGATGGACTTCCAGAACCTCCCTCATTTTTACGTGACATAGTCTACCCAACAGGCAATGACAGAGATCCACGATATGATTCAGACGACGCTATGCCTTATCATCCACCCTCACCAGGCCGGCAACGACAGGTAACGATACAAGCCGTCACGCAACGTCTCCGAACAAAAAGGCGTTGCGTGACGAACATTAAGCCCCTCTGAAGAAGAAGCAGTCTACGAGACTCATAGACAAAATGTTCTGTGGTCGTCAGCCGTCTAGCCTTGAATTTCTATGCAAATTTCGAGAAGATATACCAATTCTTCCTCAAGTTGACAGTGGGAAATGTTTTGTACGCATTTTGTTTTGTTTAAGCGTAAATTTATATTGTTTTTCGTTTTGTTCCTTTCCGTAGCCTTATATCAATGTTCATGGTCAACTCGTGAGGCCCGACTCGCGAGACTCGGACGGTTTCCGGAGACCCGAATCGTTACGATCGTCAAGAGACGCGCTCACACCAGAACCGGAAATACCTCCAAACCAATGGCGTTCGCGAGGGTCTGAGTCCGACGATAATAGAGGAGCACCGGAAATGAATTACGTCAGTTATCTGGTCTAATGCAAGAAGAAGATGCTATTTTAGGCACGAGTCCCTCTCGGCTACTCTCAAAAAGGGAGAAAGAAAAGAAGTCACAGCGTTATTCTTTTTGTACATGCAAGAAGAAACTTTTACTAGGAAACATTTACTAGATTTTTAAAAAAATACAAATTAGCTACGCTAAAACAGAGAATATCTGCCCTAAAGTAAGTACAATCAGATCAATTTGTCTTCAGGCGGGAGTTCCTTCTTAAAAGTCGAAATAGTCTGAAAGAAGAACTCAAAGATAGAGCATTTATAGTTGATCCATCGTGCTATTTTATTATTTATTTTCTTTTTATGGTGCTCGCTCTCATTTAGCACTCTAAAATTCGGTGTCGAACGGAGAAACAATTCAACTGGTACACCTCATTCAACGAGTGCCAGACTGAAAAATAAGTTACTTTTTGTGAAAAACCTAGCATGCGAGAAATGAATGAGTATTTCACTTGAATGGTCAGACGATAGAATATTGAAGTTAGAATCACATAATATAATGCAATGTGTGGTTTCCGCCGTGCGCAGCGTCTTGTATATGATTATCCAGTTGTCAAGAATTAGGGTATTGTTTATAGAGGATTTATGGTTTGGTTTTGTTATAGAGCTACGATAAAAATGTAAATAAATTTTCGAGCTACCGAAAACGCAGGATGTCATTTCTGCATTACCGGGAATAAGTACACCTCATGAAAATATCTCTTTGGTATTTTGTCTTAAACAGCGTTTATTCACAATGGCACGTGCAAAATTTGTGGATTGTACAAAGCGCATTTTATATATTGAATGTAGGTAGCAATTAAATATTTTTGTCCATCCACATGAACAATTTTATACTCGATATCGCTTTTATTGCCTCACAGTCCCAGTCCGTCGCTCTCCATAAAAAGACAGAGAGATCTGGTAACTGGGTTACTCTCGACATAACCGTTTTTAGGTTCCTTGTAAAATTTAAAAAGTCGTTCATTTAACAGCCGCTCCAAATATTTTGTAAAACATGCTTGAAGAATTAAAGTTAGGTTTGGTCTCATTTAAGTGCAGTGTATGGTTTCTGTATTGCACAACACGCTTGCTGGGCGCCGCATTTTCCACCCGAGACTGAGCTTTCGGGTTCAGTTCTACGCGAAAGCTCTCGGGTTTTACGCCTAAACGTTAAGGTTTTTACTCGGGAACTTTCAAGGCGAGTTCTTCGCGGGAATTTTTTGAGACGCAAGGGAACTTCGCTTAAAACTGCTGAAGTCTTCCCTCGATATTTTGCACCCTCTACCTTATGCGCTAGGCTTAGGTACAAGTATAACAGCTAACATGTACGTGTAACGATCGGGGCTGGGTATTTCAAAGACCGGTTAAGCTAAGCCAGGAATTAGCGAGAAATTTGATCTAGTTTTGAATTTTTCCTGTTAGGTTTTCTTGAATTTGAATAATCTCGAACTACACAACATAAGCAGTGAAAAATCGGCATCGTCAGGAATAAGAAAAGTATTCCGCGTAAGGCTTAAATACAAATGCAAAGTAAAAACGTGTGAAAAGCGAAAGAATTCGGACAACAACAATGTATAAGATTAATAATGTACAATTATGAATTTAAAAAAAACGATAAAATGATCTAATGGACGAGTGTTATTGTACAAAGAGTGTCTCTCGATATGCTAAAATGGTCATTGGAACAAAACGTCCGCGAATTTGCTGCATTCCTCTCGGAAACTGAGGGTAGGTTTGCACTTTCGTATGTAAAATGCCTCGAGCAGGCGTAGGTTTGCGGGGTCTTTTTCCAGTACAATGGTCTTGATTTCGATGCCTTTGCAGACTTTGTTTTGGCACTTTGAGATATGTTCTTCACGGAGGAGTTTTCTTTGTTTATGTGCTCTCTTACACGATAGTTGATAAAGCGTGTGGTGCTCCTGATGTTAGCTCGCAAAACTGTTATTTTAACTAATTAATTTATTACTATCATTTTGTTTTTTTGTTTTTTTTAACTTTATTTTCCCTTTTGTATCACCCTGTTCCCGTGAGTACCCTACATTTTCCTTATACTCCTTAACTATATGATCTTTCATGTGCTCACTTGTCACATTTGTTAACCGCGCGGCCATGGGCCGAGCGCGGTTCTAGGTTTACCCGTGGTTTATTTTTTTTTTTTTTGTCGGTGACCAGACGCAGACCTCCGCTCGGCCAAACTTTGAGTCACGCAACATGTGATTTTTTTCTGCCAGAAGCTGTTAAAACATAAATACACGGACAATTTTACCGATATTGTTTTCTTTTTTGTGGGTAAAATATATTTTCTTTTCGTTTTATCAAAGCGTTGGATTTAAAGGGAATAATAAATACGCTGAAAAAAGGTATTACGTCAGCCATGGAATGCGCTGACGTTGCAGCTTTCACTTTCGCTACGTGACAAATAAGATCGTGTTTACTTTGCAAGTTTATTTCGGCAGAAGCGACGGTCATTAATTTATTTGTAATTTTGCGAGTATTTCTTGTGGTTTTAGGCAAATGAAGTAAATCCTTTGACTGTTTCATCGCAGCAAGTTCATAGATCGGAAGGAAAATTAAATATTTGCAAGCCAAGCAAAGAACGTGTCAGAACGTGCAAAGATTACGTCATTGATAGGGAAATAACCACCGTACTAAAGATAGCCGTAGATAACGCAATTCTTGAATTATGTGACTTGTGTGACTTCTTTGCTAACCCTTTAACTCAAGGGAAAAAAACAATTAAATTTAATTGTGACTTTAAAGAAAGAAAGCGGTTTGTAATAGTGTTCGTATCTTCATGCCCATACATATCCCGAAGAAACTTCCAGATTAAGACTATTACGTCATCGGAGATGTCACAACGGCTACGACTGATGGTGCAATAATAGAGTGTGTGTTGATCAAGTGATGTGATGTCTACAGTAATCAATGAATCATCAAAGATTGCTTTGGAATATGGACTGCGTTGCGACTGTAGTACTAAGAAAACAGTTAAATTTTAAAAGCGCGGTTATAAGATCTAACAGATCTTCTCGTTTGTCTTCTTTTACCCGACTTACTATATATCGGTTGTTCAGCGGAAAATTTTCTATCTCTTATGTGGTGCTGTAGATCAGCGACAGCTTGGTACTAAATACAGTAGTTTAAGGCCTAATTCGATAGAACACTAGCTTATCCAATATGCTACTGTAGGACAGCAGTTAACGCTTACATATTTATTGATTGGAATATTATTTCCAACAGCTCTATATAAATATAAAAACAGACTGCCCTGACTCTAAGTCAAACATTACTTTTAAAAGCCACAAGGTTTAGAATGAGCATCAGCGTCTATCAAATGATGTGACTGGACATTGGAGGTGTTTCTTAATTCATTGAGCTAAATGCCCTTTAAGCTGTTACAAGAATTTCATCATCAGTTAGGCTTTCCTGCAGCAACAAGGGCATCGCGTCTCCTGCAGAAATGGAAGAAAAATAAGAGTCAGATAGGAAGTGAAACGATTCCTTTCTTTCCACTCCTTCCCTCTAAAAAAAAAATATAGAATGGTCAGAGAATATGACTTTTAGCAGTTAGGTAAAATAGTTGTTAATTATTACAGTACGGGTAGGGGCTGTCTGTAATATCTAGCATGGTCATTAGATGTGTAATAATAATAAAATTCTTTTGAAATAGCCAAAAATCGTATGTAATAAATATGACACGGACAAATCACAATCGCAAAAGAATAGAAGTTGTGAACCAGGGAGCGAAATCTTCGTAACGTTTGCAAACTAAATTTTTATCTGTCGCTACTAAATCACTTAAGCTTAACCTCGATGATTCTGGGTGTCACAAACACCTCACCGAATAGTTTTGTAATATGTAAGAGTTCACTTTAAATGTAATCTCTCATGCGAAATCCCTAATCTTTTTTCTTTTTTTTTTAACACAACTGTCCCGTAGCAATTAAATTTTTCCATTGGCGGATACCTTCATTTGTTTCCTTTGTAGACTCTTGAAGGTAGATTTTTACACTCCGTCCAAACGTTCTCCGCCGGTAGTTTTTACGAATCAAGAAAACGAAAATTAAGACAACGATAACGCCAAGGATGGCAGTTGGGATTGTCCAGTATGGAAAGTGATGATTCTCCTTGTTGTTTATCAGTGGCAATGATGAAAACCTCTTGGTTGGTGACGGCTTGGTAAATGACGAATTGGTTGGTAAAGGTTTGGTTGGTAACGACTTAGTAGCAGTAGACGAAGGCCTGGTGGCTGACGACTTGGTTGACGAAGGCCTGGTAGCTGACGACTTGGTAGACGAAGGCCTGGTAGCTGACAGCTTGGTTGACGGAGGCCTGGTAGCTGATGACTTGGTTAGCAAGGTCATGGTTGGTGATGACTTGGCTGCAATTGGACAGAGGAAGAAAAAGAAGTAAACTGTGTGCGCTATAATAGTTCGGTTAAACTGTTTTTCTCGTGCATTTCAAAAGTAACTTAACAGTTATGTTTTTATTACCTAAAACGTCGACATCTAACTAATGGTTATTTTTCCTCAATTTCGATTATAGCGAAGGCTCCGGGTCAATAAATTCTGTCAGTTCTGACAGATTTTGCCAATCCTTAGTACGATTAAGAGCACATTGGATTCATCTCAATCCTGTCACCATTATAAATCACAGAACTTGTATGAAGTGTTTGTTGAAAGCCAAAATTCAGCTGCGTTTGAAAATATAAATTTAGATTCCACGAGGAGAGGAAAAAAAAGATCTCTCAAGCACCATGTGAATAAGCATACTTTGATCTGTAGAGGTTAAGCACTGTGACAATTGCTTCAAGTTTACTAGTGTCGCTGGACGTTTCAAGTTTAAATTCGTATTAACAGTCGCACGAAGGCCATCCCTAGTAAGAAAAAGCAAAACTCTAATTGAAAGACGCTTCATTTCCACAAACAAAACCTTCAAACTTACTGCTAGAAACATGTCTGACCAATAGAAATATAGTAGAAATCAGGAGCCATAATCGGGGACGGAGACCGTAAGTCTTGGAATCCGCCCGCACCTCAACCTCGTTCCCAGGGTCTCTCATCTTACCGCCCCCTGGAGCGAGCGAAGAGAGACCCTGGTTGGGTCTGGTCACGTGCCTCCCAGAATCTGGCAGGTGACAATTAAATTATTGAAGGGATGGGCGGCCTAGTAGGAATTTTGTCTATACTTAGCCTACGGGAGTTCGGGAAGTGTTGTCACCAAAGTAAACCAAGAACGATATGATGTTCTGAGGCAATGTCCGGCGGTAATATTCTGCAAACGCCAAGGAAAACTTATCCCTCATCTGATAGCGGAAATCCATGTCGCTGATGGTTGCATGGTTCAGTGAAGGACGTTACATATTGTAAAAATCTCCTCACGAAGGCGAATGGAGAATTACATACCGCAGCCGAGGTTGTGTATGCCGGAAGATGTTTGGCTCGTCTTTACCTCAGAATGAAGTGTAGGTCTTGTTACCGGCGATTAAATAATTTTAGAGAATTAAGGGCCTTTTAAATGATCACTGAAAGTCAAAGTCACTTCGAAAGGAGCGAAAGGGTGAAAAGATTTATTGAAGTTTCACTGCGCCGTCGGCGCCCCGAACTTTGCCGAGCGCGAAGGATATAAATACAGTGAACTCGTCGCGGTATACATTTCGCCGTCGTTGCTGATAAAATGGATTTATCTTCGAACGAAACGAGGCTAGAAAAAGAAAAATATAATTTTTATTGTGTCGTTAATAAATTAGTGTACGTGACACTAACGGTTCGAGAGAATTGTGCACATTTTCATTTAATTCTCGATCTCTCGACCTTTCTTTGCTTCAAGCGTGTTTCTGAGGGGCATTTTTTGTGCCGTGTTATTAGAAGAAATGGAAATTATAAGTAGAGCGGAGTCGTTTGATTATGTTACAGCATATTTTTAGAGGTCGTAGGTCTGCATGGTTTCCGCTGTTAACTGCACGTCGCTTCTCAGAGTTTGACACCTCTGTAATTTGCCATGCCGTGCTTATACTTTGGTTAGGTTCGTTTCTATTGCAAGATATGTTTTAAGGCTCTAAGTATTGGCTCTCCAGGGACAAAGATTAAAATATTCCGTGAACATATTGCTTACTTGCATTCTATGTTGTGACGCCGCAGGTGACGCCGGGCCCGGCTATTTGATTAGAACTGTTTGCAAGCACAGTGCGTTGCACGAATATCATATTTATCTTCGTCCAGCTTTTCTTCAGAGACTGCCGTAGCTTTACTTTGAGAAAGCTATACGTTTTCCTAGAGACGTTCTTGTTTTTTTGCATCAATTTGATCGAGTGCATTTAAAGGAGAAACAACAATTACTACGGGATGAAATTGCGCTGCTCGACGTCCACAGTTGAAATATGAATGACTTTCCATAAATCCAGTGGGTAAGACGGCAACACTGAAAATCACGACCACTAAATTGCCTCGAGACAGACTTGCTTAACCTTTAGGTAAACGTTGGAACAGATATTATTCAAAATTTCAGCCTGAAAGCTAAGTATTGATAAACCCCGCGGGTAATGTGGCGGTCGCAGCGCGCGACAAAGCTCAACGCGACAAACTGCTGATTACAGAGGACCCCTCCCTGATGTTCTCAATTGTCAAAGTGGCACGTGACCAGACCCAACCAGGGTCTCTCTTCGCTCCCTCCAGGAGGCGGTAAGATGAGAGACCCTGGGAACGAGGTTGCCCGCACCTATGATATGGGACAATTTTTCTATTTTTAGAACAAATTGCGCCATCCTGACGTCATATATCCGCGCGGATCCACGCACATGTCGGGGGCTCTCGCTTGGATGTTGTGACGTTGCCTGATCAAATGGTGAGAGTTAAGAGACCTTGAGAGATTATCTTGCGTATTTTTCATAGCGATGGCAGGGAATAAGGCAAGGAATACGAACCAGGGCGCTTATATGTAGTTTTATGCTGTGAGCTAACGGAAAAGGTGGGCTTTTCAGGGTCGAAAACAAGACTTCAATCTCGCGCTGGGAATGAATAATAAGATCTGCTCGCGCCAGTTGTATGCCGCGTATGTTTTTGCGTTTGTTCTGACTTAAGAATATAGCAAGAAAACTCGCTACTCTGGTATCGAGTTAATTTGTGAGTTTCTCAGACAATGTTTAATCATAACCAAAATCTGTTTTGATGGTTTCTTATTGTTTCTGCTTGTTTGGTGAGTTTGCGAAAGTTTTTGAAAGGAAAGTCTGACGCGTACAATCAGCTCATTTGCATAGTGCAGCTCGTGCACTTTCAAGTCCGCGTCGGTGTTTTCAATTGTCAACAAATCTTGACAAAGATTTCTTTCGTTATCTTTTGTGCTGAGATGCTGCAACAAATTTCAGGAACGCAAAAAAGGCTACTAACATCATGTGTGTTTCTTCAAGATAAGCATAGTGAAGTTTTACACTGCGAAAATGAAAACAGACAAGGAGTTTTGATAACTCGATCAACAAAATCGAAGTCGTTATTCGAAATTGATTAAAGAAAGCGTCATCGTAACTTTGCTGATTATTTCCGCTTTATTCACATATTTTCAGCTTAGCTTTTAATATGTTCTCAAACATTTATCAATCTTAAACATATTTAAAAACTATAGAGTTATTGTTTGAGTTCGATGTATGCTTACAATTTGTCATGTTTGCTGACTGTACACAACACGCATCGGCGGGCGCTCTCATTCATCGACAACAGGGAATTTACTGGATTTTTACACGCATAACACTGAGCAGTATTTACGGACGTAAAGTTATTGGGCCATGATGAAACATCAAGCGTTGCTTACAATTCCGGCAAAACTCAAACTGACCAAACTAGCAATTATTTTGTTTTACTTTTAAGTCGCGATAGACTGGCAAATTCCTCGCAAGAGTGTGGCAAGAGGAGCTAGGAAACTATGAAGCACTGAAGCTGTGCTATATCTAAATATATCAAGCTAGTTTTTTGCTGTGTAATGGAAAAGCTGTTAATCTTCAACATATGTGAAATTTAAAGTGGAGTAATGTGCAGCTCATGTAAAAGAAGCATCGGTCGGAACACAACTTGGTCAGCGATATATAAGCTTAAAGCGGAACATACCTAAATTCGACACTGTCTTACTTCACTCAAACTGGAGTAGCTTACGACGAAAGTACTTAAGAAAAATTCCAACAGACGTAAACGCGTTGAGTTGTGGGCCAAAAGCATGAAAAATTTCGGGAATTTCGGACGCCATTTCCCCCGCGCGACATCCGCAAAAATCCTCGCAGCATGTACGCGCGTGTGCCGCAGGAGATGGCGCAATTTGTTCTAAAAATGGAATTATTGTCCCATATCATGGGGACAACCCCAATACTAGAAATGGCGCGCGCTTACGGTCTCCGTCCCCGATTATGGCTCCTGGTAGGAATATAATAGTGTAAAATAAGCTATGAAACTTAATATGAAATAGCACGCCAAATTTCTCCATACCCGATGACCGTTGATTTGGAATCCACACAGACTGTGGAGCAGTAAAGTTTCCACCATCTAAATTGCTGTAAGCTTGTAGCTAGAGAGAATCAACAGGTATACATCAGTTAGTCAGTAAAATATAGTTTTATACTCGGACGAACAAGCAAACTCATAGCATTACGTGGTACACATTCCTAAGACATCTGTCACACTGGTAAAGAAATGATACCATGAGAAGAATTGTAGATGAAATTTCTCTTCCGTTAGGTAAGGGGTAGTTAAAATCTGCATACGAGATAATTGAGTGGCCCATCACGCCGGCGCTTATCTCCAGTTTATATGCAGCATGAAGCAACCAGTAATATTTCTACTCCTCTCTGGCTGGGATGCTAGTCCATCGCAGGCTTACACACAGCGTTAAATTTGCCGGTACTCAATATTATACACCTGGGTGGAGAGAAGCACTGTGAGCGTAAAGTGCCTTGGCCAAGAACACGACACAATGTCCACGGTCAGGGCTCCAACCCGGACCGCTGGATCCGGAGTCGAGCGCACTAACCATGAGGCCAGCACGCCTCCTCATCTTCAGTAAGCTCTAGTTTTGCTCCATGTCACCTAATTGGTAAACACCCTCATAGTCTGCGCCTGGCCTAATTGGTTTTCAATCCCATTCGCTGGATCCCGGATCGATTGATCTGGGTTTGAGTCATGGCAGAGTTAAGCCGGCGCCGAGAACTATGAGCCAGTTGGAATTCAGAGGCTTTACTCATAGACCTCCCTATGGCAATTATCAAGTGGTTTGTCATTATGATATCTGTTACATTGTTTACCTAACTTTAATGATATAAGTTACTCCTTCTGCAAGTCCTTTAAGATAGAAACTGAAAACATTTCCAGTTTCTATAATACGAAACTCCTTTTGGGTGTTGGACTTGAAATAGATCTGTCAAAAAGAAACAAGACTAGTACATGTACACAGTTTGAAACTAATATTTAACGAATAAAGAAGCCTCGACTGTGCTCTGTTTTGTTGTAAAGCACGCAGGAAGCGGTAAATGACGAAAGAAGTGTAGGGGAAAACACGTGACGTAGTAATTATAAGAACTAATACACAATTCTCCCTGTGTTCACAAAGAACTTTAAGTCCTGAACCTCGCCCGAAACTTTGAAGGCTGCACCATCAAAGTTTAGACTTCAAAATAAACACTCTTCAATGGAGGAGGAGTGGGAATTGTATCCTGTGCAAATGCTGTTCCTCTCACGTTAAAGCAATATTTTCTATTGTGTCCCAAAAAAAAAATTCCCGGATTTTTATTTCATACAAATTCTCCTGCCTACAATGCCCCGTTAACCAAACATATTTTCTTCAACTAAAGCCATTGACCCTCTAATGAACAAGTGTAAAGAAGTTCTTACTTTGTAATTAGTGATCACATGGCAGTAAACTAATGGAGACTCCCAGGTTATCTGTAATGAGCCGTCATCTTTCACTGCACAATGCAGATTTTGTGGAGCAGTGGTTGCTGGGAAAAAAAGAGGATGTACAGTAACTGTAGCCTCTTACGAAGACGCTCATTGGGCTCCGGCGTAACGCAAGACGATTGCTTGTCGAGCCCAGAGAGCGTCTTGGTAGAAGGCTATATATTAAGAACAGCTGCTATTGAAACACACAGCACATGCCTACAACCGGAAAATGAGGCGATCTACACCGCGGAGAGTGTAGGTACAGTATGGTTGTCGGTAGCAACCTGGTGTAAAGGTTAAGTAGGTAAAACTGCCTGCCAGTCGCTTTCTAAATCTGCGGGGTCACTTATTTCGATATTGACATTCCGGTAGTGTTTCCGAGGCGGAGAACAATACTTTACATCAATTCAAGAGACTACCATCTGTCAACGTCTCTTGGTCATATTTAATTTATTTATCCCTAATCATCGATCTGATTATATAATGCTATGTTCCCTCTAAGCGTCGGAGCTAATCTAGATTGCTGTATGGTTAATTGTACTATTTCGATGATAACCCTGGCCATATTCTTGTGCGGGAGGTTTTTTTTTTTCTTTTTGTGAGGTTATTTTCGGAGAGAATTAATTAAGAAAAGAATTCCACGTTAACAGAATCACCGCTTTTCTATCTGGGAGGACGTCACACCAATGCGACAATGAGATCATTATTTTAAAATAATCCGTAAAATATTACCATAGCGTAAGAAACAGGGGAGGTTTACAGTTAAACGATTTTGTCATCAAGTTCCTTGAGGAAGGTTAGTTACTAAGGGAGAAGTGATTGTCGCAATTTTCCTTACCGATATTTGATGTAAGATTACGTTTAGAATTACGTTCGCCTGGCACGTTACGGCAAAATTAATTCAGCCCAACTGAACCTCACTCATGTCTTGTGACAGGCAATCTTTATTCAATCAGCTGAATTCTATTGGGTTCAATGTGGAACTTCCCTTCGCGCTTATACAGTTAGCTGGAAGTAACTTGACAAGTGGGAACTCCCTGAGTCGAGTAACGATCACACAGTATCCAAAATGTAATCGTGACTCGATAAAGTGTCTCTGAGTACCGCCGCCATATCCCGTTTTCAGAATCTGGAGTACTGGAAAGAGCATTTGTTTGAAAAAGCTCACAGGTGTTCTTTCGCTCCTTCCTCTAAATCCCCTAAACCCCGCCCTATTTTTTCTGTCTTGTCGTTTTTCGCTCTCCACAACTAACAAAAGCCCGGAACAGGCTATCTACCGTCCAAACTCCGTCGCTATAAAGAACTTACTGAGTGTTATGGTTTCTGTTTTGACAGCAGCTGAGAACGGACCTGGTCTAGATCCATTTAAAAGGACTTGTACCCTAAATTCGTACTCTGAGCATGTTTGAAGATTGGAGACAATGTGATAGTTGATGCTTTTTGCGTCTTCCATGTGCCAGACATCCACAGTTTGTAGAGAATGTAGCTTAACAGCCCTACAAAATAAATAATACAATAAGAAAAACTGCCACTTCACTCACTGAAATTTATATGCTGGCTGTACAAGCCTAAAAATGTGTCGTTCTAAAGAACAACGCAATACATTCTCTTATAATAAACTTCTTTGTTGTCCGATCCATGATTTTTCTTTACTGAATTTTTCAATGACCTCTGCCCACCTTCATCAGCCGTATACTAGCTATCGGAGCACGGTTAAAGATACACGGCTGTAAATTAAGAGGAACTTTCATGTCTGTCCCAATGTTCATTTTCCATCGCAATCACTGCCCCCTCTCAGATCTAAAGACTTTTCCTTTTCATGCTATATTATAATGGTGCTCCTGTGTTTTCTAACACTTTTGAGGTCTAGAAAAACTGCTGAACCCAATCGCACTCCGCGTGTAGATACACTAGCAGCTTTACTGGACCTCAAGAGTACAGTATTTTCTTAGAGACCATGAAACCACCTCCTATTTGGTGATGATCTCGGTCAAATGGCCTCAGACAAAACTCGTACCTGATTCCCTCATTTTGAAGTTAAATGTTAACACTGTCACGAACACTCCATTCCAAAACATCCTATTTAAGACTACAGTAACACCGTTGAATTGTTTACTTACCGGTAAGAGATTCTGTACCCAGGAAAGGCAGAACCTGGTGGCTGATAAGAGATTTGATGCCAAGAAATGTTAACAGCAGTCCCACTTGAAAGTGGAGTTGCCTGAACATTCGTTACCTGCAAGGTGCTGTCTGTGAAGAAAAAAAGAAAGCGCTAAAAAGCACCTTTCAAAACTCGACACTTTTCCTAACCGTACAATGTGTTTTTTAAAGAGGCATAGCGCCAGGATATCCCGAGTTCAGCTTTTCTGATCGGGTGAGAGCCAGTTATCTGGAGGACAGCCTTAATCTCGGTCGGTTTACGTTGCATGAAGCAGTTAGGGTTACTACTACTTCCTAGGGATGTGACGTTACTCTATCTTATGGATACCCCCTCCTCCAAGCCAGAATTAAACTTGCTGCTACGTATTAATTTATATAATTATCTGAGGGAGGGAGACTCTAAGAGTAACGTGACTTGCCCACAATGACAACACCGTGACCCGGTCAAGGCTCAGTTGAACTAATACTGCTCAATCTGAAATCCAGTACACTAAACATAGCTCAGTGGTTAGAGCGTCCAACTGGTACTGTGGAAGGTCATGGGTTCGACTCCCGTTGGGGAACTCAGAAAATTTATTTTCTGAGTAATTCGACTTGAGAACGCTTCTTCAATTATTACACTAAGCTGTAGTCCACTGAGTCCTCTGAGAGATTCCATAAGCAAATCCTAAGTAGTTTCAAGCTGGTAGGGTTAACATTTACCTCAACAGGCCAAAAACGTAACCTCAAACTTACTTGGGCAATTTTGTGGCAATTCGTCCCAGTGTCCCGGGCAGTTCAGAACTCCATCACACAACCGTTCTGTTTTTATGCAGATGGAAGTATCGTGCAAGCAGTGGAGCCACCCATCCGGGCAGGATGGAATCTTGGTGGAAACCGGCCTGCCTGTTGTTGTTACTGCGGTAAGAGTGAACATGTGAAAAGTTTTAGATTCTTGCATTTCATTTCAACCACTTCAATTCATGAAGAAATGTAAGATTTATTAATGCAAAGAAGATGCCACAATAATTGTCTTAACCAATTTTTGTCTCAACCAATTATTTAAGCCAAAATTGAGTGAGATGCATGGCGTGGAAGAGTATAGAGGCATGTATAGGAAGTATAAATTTGTGAGTAAAAAGAAGCAGAATAAAGTGTGGATTACAATAGTAAAGCGTACATTTTTACACTTAAAACGTATACACTGTTGATGCACCGTTGATGTACCGTCCATTAGCGCAAGTGAATTCCCAGTAGTGACAAAACCTGGAGGATGCAGTGGTGGCGTTTGGAGTCGCGGTTGGCGTTGTAGGTAAACAAAACCAAGAACATAGAAATCTTTATTTTATAGAACTTGTGGTTCTTATGTTTCTATGTTCAGTTGCCACAACAAAGCTGGAGCATGAATAGGCTCGATGACCAGCCACTATTCGTGTAAGGAGCCCCGGCGCTCTCCTCCCGAACTCGCGAGAGCGGCAGAGATATTGAGCAATGCCCAAAACAAGTTTCAGTTTTCACCACCATAAGTACAGACAGCATTATTTTCCCCAACGACATTTAAGATACGTTTGACTGAAAATACATTGAGCATATAGATCTTTTGTCAAAGCCGTGACAAAGGTTCCACTTACATGCATGATGAAATGAAATATGGACAAAAATGGCGGAAAGTATTGCTTTTATGTTTAGTACAATTCACAAAATACTTCTTGTAGTATTACCGAATTTGCGCTGTCGTCGTTTGAAATGGCATACACGACAGTCAATACATACCACAATACCATTCGTCTGAGTTGTCCCCACAGTCATTAACACCATCACATACATCCCATCGATAAATACAAAAGCTATTGTTGCATTTATGTTCATAAGATCTACAGCTTGTAGGGCGGTTACTGGGTGGGCTTGAAGCGGCCATAGTTGGAGTCGTATCTACACAAAGTAAGAAGAAGTGTCATTGACTCATTGTGTTCTGCAATTGCAAGATTATGGACCGGAGTTGTATAAGCTATTTCTGATAGTTACAGGTATATATCAAGGAGTATTCAGTCGCAGTTATAGAGGAACTAAACGAAGCGCGTACGCAAAGCAAAGGAAATTTTGTTATTAGACACCTTATTGTTGGGCAGTTTAATTAATATTCTTTTGTAGGCATGGATTGGACATCAACGCTAAGCTAACTAGTCATCTTGTACTCAAGCTAGCCAAAGCCACGAGAATGAAAAAAGTTAATTTAGTCTGGGAATGATGTCACAATTGGGTCAAGGAACCAAAGAATAAAAACTGGAAAGCCTATTTTATTCCCGCGCATCATTTTGAAAACGTTTTGTAGTTTCCTTTCGGCTTACATTTTACTTGTTTACATTTTCATTATAGTTATGTTTTTAATTATTTTAAAACGTAAACCGTTGGATAAGATTTCTTTAGAGACGAACGCAGGTTGCTTAAATGTTCATAATTGGGTTCCCATGCTGCCCATTTTGATTGGTCGACACTTCCGCATTTCTATTAATGCTTCAGTACCCTTTGTGTGCCGTTCCTTACAATTTCACGTTAAAATTAGTTTACGGACCGAAGTTTCACTATCATTAGCATAAGTTTGCGCTTAACAAATATTTCAAAAATAAAAAAAAATTAAAAGTTTTGCTTTGTACATACAATTGCAAGTTTGTGGCTCATCAGATCCATCACCGCAGTCCTGGTCGCCATCACAAAACCAGCTACTTGGAATGCAGCGACCATTGCGACAAGAAAACTGCGAGGATGAACAATTGCCTGGGTGGAATGCTATAGCTGGGACTAAACCTGTTTTTAATAAGCACATCAGTTTCATCTTCAGTTTCGTCAAATTAAACCAACAAATAGAACTAATTGACACAGGTACATTTTAAGCGACGTTGAAAATCATCATATGTTCTATTTTGTAAGTATCAAAATTAGCCCAACTAACCTCGTTTTTGAGTTGATAATTCAAAATAATTTTTACTCTCAAACGAGGTCAGTTGGCCTCATTTAAACCCATTCAAAAGAATCTTAAATCAGCAGCCATTTATGAATAGGGTCTATAAGTGTTTTAAGTGCCACAGCAACGTTAACCGTTGGTTGGTTATAACGACCTGATCGAATGAAGTATTCGTACCTGGAGAGCATCTTTGCTCATCAGAGTTGTCATGGCAGTCATCATCAAAATCGCAAACCCACCGTCGTGGAATACAGCGCCTGTTAGCGCAAGTAAATTGGTCTGGCTGACACGTAGGATAAGCTGACATTAAGAGGAAAAATCGCATTACAAAATTGATTGCAACTTATTAGTATTAGGGACTGGTCAAAAAGTACAGAGGGGGGGGGGGGGTGTTGGGGGTGGGCTCGGGCATTTGAAAATGTGGCGGTTAGAAAACGTATGACCCACCCTTCCCATTTGGCACAAAACCGAGTGGCCCACCACTAAATGAAAGTTGAAAATAACATGACCCACCCTATATAAAAAATGACATTTTTGGTTGCGTAATTCGACAAAATCACATTTTCTGTATGGAATTGTGGTATTATTTACGTTTTAGATTTTTTTCTTAACAATAATACAAAACTATCCAAAACTAATACTCTTTTCCTTTACTTTTGCAACTTTAGGTCATGTCCTTAAACTCTAAAAAAGCCTGACCGTAAACCTTTCACACTTGGCGTTTAGCCTCGCTACCTGTGTTTTTGAAGACCAGCAAGACGAAAACGCGCAGTACTTTGAAGATTTCTGCCCTTGGACTTCCGTTAGACTTCTTAGCTTTCGTACAGAGTTTACAATACATGAAATTGCTATCCCTATTGTACACCAACCACGTGTACTTTTTCAGCCACGGCTCGCAAAATTTTCGTCCTAAGCTTTTGGAACTGGAAAGAGTTACCTCTGTTATCGATTGTGTCAAATGTGACCCCTCTCCATGGGTAACCCGAAATTGACCGGCCCACTTCTTTCTTAACAAGGACTCAAAAACTGATGAACCATCCCCTGTCTGCTCCGGCTTAATCCCCCCCACCCCACCACCACCACCACCCAATACTTTTTGACCAGTCCCTCATTAGACTTATTAGTTACAAATTCAGTGAAGTTTCCGTAGTATTGTAAATGGTTTGAACCCAGAAGTATAAGTAGTTCGTATAGTGTGATTGTCCGTGTGAGGGTAGTTCTCAAAAGAACTGTTGTTGGTGACTGACGTTTCGACAACCTGAGCGGAAGTCATCTTCAGAGTCAAGTGAATAGTGTTTGTCAGTTGATGATGTTATAAGTCTGGCCCGTTGAACGTGATTGGTCGGTTTAGCCATGATGGTATCGGCTATTTTCAACGATTGACTCTGGAAAGCTGGTACACTAACCTAGAACAAACGGCTTCTTAACAGATGTCAGCAAATACCGGCTCCTTACAAACGACTTATCCACGACGGAAACGAAACCGACAAACGGACTTCTGATTAACAGACAGACTTAATTTAACTAACAATAGACGGACCAAAAACCGACCAATTTGACTAACAATAGACGGATTGAAACTGACCAATAACTGATGACAAACTTTACACGAGTCTTTCAGCCAATAACATCAGGGCTAATCTGACCAATCACGCATCATGAAAATCGATACTGTAGGTGATGAAAATACCCTGGGTGAATACAGCTAAACAATAATTCTTTCTTCTTCTCCTTTTTGTTCGAAAACTCGAGCAATAGAAGTTAGTACACCCCTGTTCTGCATCACTGGTCTAACTAAATGAATTAACAACTGAGCTATTTTAAACGGAAGGAATATGCACGAGTACGTGTGCTACTGCTGCACTCGTGCAACTTACAGCATCCTTGTTCATCGGAATTGTCTCCGCAGTCGTTGTCATGATCACACTTCCAGTGAGCTGGGATGCATCGCCTGTTGGCACACGTTACCTCACTTGGACCACATGTTCTATCTAAAAAGAATATGAAGTTTAATATTGCGTATGATCAGGTTTTGTTCTAACTAACAAACCAACATTACTCATGGTTCATCCAGCTTTAGCTGGAGAGATCAAAGCTTTTCGCCGCTTACATATTCACACTGTTTTTCTCAACCTCATCCATTTTATATTTATTAATTAGATGCGCAGCTAATTGCTTTTAACTAAGTCGCTTATGAAATGCAAAACAAAACAAAACAAAAACCTTATATCTACACTGTTGCAAAAGTAAAACTAGATGTAATTCACTAAAACTATTGGTTTCTGGTATTTGAAAAGGATTTTTTTTTTCCGTTCCGTAAAAGGAAAAGTCTTCTTGAAGTTGTTATGCAATGCTGAACTTGACATCATTGAATAGTATCACGACTGAAAATAAAACGTTCTTGGTTTCCTCGATAGCCAGCTACAAATTCAAGTTTCCTGTTGTCACTATCGATATCACGGAAGAATACTCACTCCAAGTTTTGCACTCTCCGTTAGCGTCCATGTGTTCTCCAGGCTGGCACTCGCAGGTCACATTTCCAGAAACAGACGTCACATTTCGCATGTTATCAGGACAAGCACAGGAATAACTACCCGGCACAGAGAAGCAGAGGTGGCTGCACACTTTCAGTCGCGAACAAAAGTTACTTCCTGGTGATAATTCAATACCTATCATGAGCCAGAACGCCTTCTCGCGTTAAAGTGCACATTAGCTTTAAAGCACAAACAAATTCGAACGGTTGCGTGCGAGGGTTTCATCAAAGTCAACAGACCTAAAAGCTAAGACCATCTTGAACAGTGCAATTAACAGCGAAACAGGAAAAGTAGTAGGAGGTGGATTGAAGTGATCGAATATGGCCTAGTACAACTGTGCGCGTTCACTAAGGACAATGTAAAGCTGGAAAGCTTGTTAGAAAATTTCCAGAATGTCTACACACCCCATGAAGCCTTGCAGATACTCGTTCAGTAAAATGTTTGCAAAATGGCACGCGGAGATCGGCTTCATTTACTGGTTGTTACACTAAATCTACATACCAAAACGTTATCTTGAAAAACTAAAGAAAAGAAAAGGAGGAAAAGCACTCACCTCTCTGTGCATCCTGGTGAAATACTTTTAAATCCATTGGCTTGTGCACATGTGACTTAATAGTCTGCCGAAGGCCACCATATCGTTTGTCTGCCTTTTGAATTGACTGTGTTGACCAGTCGTCCCAGTAGATAGAATCTTTGTACACAGATATTGAGTACGGGTGAGGTAGCCCTGTGCTGCTTATTGTCTAAAACACAAAACGAGCGTTCACTAACCTTCATGTTTCTGGTTAGATTTTGCCGCTGAGCAGCCTCGCGCAATAATCTAATTGCATTATCATTATCTTCTCAACCTACCTATACGGCCAATCTAACCATGCATCAAGCTTTATTCATCCCTAAATACAGATTTCATTCACGCAAGACCTCATAAAGTGAACACATATATTGGTTTCCTAGAATGCAGTGCGTTCAAAATGAAAGGTGCTAGGTTGAATGTTCCTTCTAAAGCTTAACCCTCAGAAGTACACGTAGACCCATACCTGGAGTCTTCATGGATTTCTGTTGTCATAACATGAGAACATTATACATGTACGCTGACTTCCTCGAGTTTGCTTTACACGAGAACATAACAATCTGTTAGAAATGACGTACTTGTAGTAGGACGCCATTTTTCACCGGAAGGTCAAAGCTGCAAAACTCTTCAACAACGTTTTTCAAACTAACCAACAGTTGCTAAAGTGAACTTGAACTTCACGGTTTGGGCAAATGCGCGTGTCGACTATTGTTAAGAGCGTAACACTGCCAATCAAGGAGAAAAACAGCCCGAAAATTGAAATATCGCTGGGGAAGGACTTACCTTCTGCTGAAAGTTTACACTTAGCAGTGCGAAATGCATTTCGAAAAATGAAAAAAAAAACTTGGTGGCGGAGCGGGGGGGGGGGGGGGGGGGGCGGGGTGACGGTGGTTACTGAATAGATAGCCAATCAATCCCTAGATAAGCTCTATTGTCTCTTAAAGGGTATAAAAAAGGTTATTTGAGTAGACTGCGTTACTTTTTGATCGTCTATATGTTGTCGGAGACACGGAAACCTGTCCATAGCACTACATTTATACCTGTCGATAAGTTCCATCCAAGTTGCACCTCTCTATCTTGTCCAACCCAGCATCAGTCCAGTATAGTTTTTGCGCTGAGAAATCGATGGCAACTCCATTAGGCCATTGTAAATGAAATGACACAATTGTCACACGCTCTGCACCTGACACGTAAGCTCTTTCTATCCGAGCTTCACTTCCCCAGTCAGTCCAAAACATGTACCTAGTAGAGAAAAACACAGTAGTTGCTTCCGTTAGATATTAGCTGCAGCGAAAGAATTGCGTTTTAGTCAAATACCCAATCATAATGATTGAGCAAAAAAAGGCTTAATTGATCGTGCTTTTGTCTGCCACAAAGCACGCGGAAGAAGTAACTAGAGCACGAAAAAGGTGTAGAGTGAATACGAGCCGCAGGCAGATGTATCTCCCTGCTTCGTAACTGCTCCAGTCTCTCAGTAATAATAACAATAAAAAAATCGCCAACTAAGTTCTTCTTTTAAAAGTTGTTGTAGAGCTGTGTGGAAACATTTCTCTTTTTATCTGCTTAAAACGCGAATTCTGCAACGGTCCAAATTTGCACGCTCCCAAACAATAAGGATGATGACTGCGTGAACATTTCTAGCTGCCTGCTTTGCACTCTCATAGTACCTACCGTTTAGATTAAGAGATCTTGTTAGACCAGCATTTTATGATAATCACATTTAAAACTCAGGAAGAATTCTCTGTTTTAACATTTCAAGAAACCTAAGAAGTTTCTATTCTTACCCACGAGTTGGATGTAGAGCAATAGCCCTGGGTTTATCGAGATTGTTGGTGAGAAGTGTTTTACGAAAACGTCCATCTGTCCTGGAGAC
This sequence comes from Orbicella faveolata, assembly GCF_042242905.1. Classification (NCBI taxonomy): domain Eukaryota; kingdom Metazoa; phylum Cnidaria; class Anthozoa; order Scleractinia; family Merulinidae; genus Orbicella; species Orbicella faveolata. The sequence continues at coordinate 24,434,133 of NW_028301553.1, forward strand.
TTCAATCTTCTTGGCACCAGCATCTACCCAATATATATTATCACCAAGCCAATCTAATGCCAGTCCTTCCACTTGCTGGACGCCACCATGAAGTGTCTCAGTTATTCCTAGAGACACAAATTAAATACAAAAAATATATATCACTTTCTAGACAATACGAACACAATAAATAACATCATTCGTTTAGTCTTAGACATCCCACTGCAAGCTGACACCTTTTAGGGTCTTTTGACAAACTGTCTGTAAATTCAGAAAAAAAGAAGGATATTTCGGAGGTAGAAAACCCAATTTCGGTCACAGATTAATTTCAGTTAGGCTAGGGTATAACTACAATCACAGGATATATATTTTCTGTTAACTATCCCTTAATTTCCGAGAAAAAAAATACAAGTAACGAAATTTCGTAAAATCACTATTTGAGGCATTAAATTATCAGACAAGTTTGAGAGCCTCGCAAGCAAAAGTAATTCCTTATACTACAATACCTTTTTGTAATCTTCATGTCCTCTGGAATGATTTGGCAAATATTTCTTTCTTCTTTTGACTTCAAGTATCTATGTTAAAGCAATTACAGTGCCACTCCGATTTAATGCTGAAGCATATTTTTTACCTACCCGATCCATTAAGAAACGATCGCTTGACTGCTCCTAGAGTGATATCGGCCCAGTAAATGCAGTTTTTACTATAATCAAAGTCTAAGGCGACAGCATTTTGCAGCCCAAGAGGAAGAGTGGTTTCTGTGTAATTAGCTCCCAACGTGATTCTCTGGATGTTACTTTGAGCCGCATACAGTAAGAACAGAGGTTGTGCTGCAGTAAGATTAAACAATTCAATCTACTGGTAAATTAACTAAATAGAGTGACAGAGGAAACATAAACAGAGACTACACGTATACCAGAGGGCAGATTCTTCTAATTGTTATTCATGTTTTCTGTTTGTTTGTTTTTTTGTTTGGATCTTTATTTAATTTACTTATTGTACACTCATGAGAAATATGTAGAACCTCTTTTAACGTAAAATTTTAGTAACAAGTCCTCTAAATCTCAGACCCAAAAATCAGTCCATGCAGTGAAACAGCCCTTTTCGAATATCCATGGGCTTAGGAAAACGAAATCACCTCAAATTGCCCTCATCACTGCTTGTTATTTATTCGATATAGCTACCAGTGTTCCGTCACATTTCCAAATACCGAGAGTTCAGCCGAAATTAGACTCGCAGCTGCTTATTTTTGGACGCAAAACGGTGATAAACTAGTAAAAAACCTATTATCTCTTCAACAAATAACCAAGCACCATGCCAATTATAGCTTCATGACTTATTTTAAGTTAGTTTAGGAACTTTAATTCCATTACAGTAAACGTTCAAATATTTCTGACGATCACTCCCATCAAATGTAACTTTGGTGTAACGGCGGCAGCAATGGGCAAGAATCACTTTAATTTGAACCTGCTTTGCATGATTTTTCACTCTTTGTATGGTTGTTAACTTACGCGCTATTGGACAAGGAACCATTTCTGAAACAAACTGATTTTCCAGTCCTCCCTGGCAGGTATCACCAACGACTTTGCGATATCTGGCAACAGAACCATAAGCAAACAAAGTGTTCATGAGTATTTTCGCCCTTATTGCCATCTTCGCCTGTTTTCCTAGCTCCTCTGGGCCCCATTATTTGCTTTCCTTTATCCATCAGTGTCTTCAACATATAAAGTGGAAAATATTTTCGCGCAAAAACTCAAGACCGATATACTTGTTTTCGTGCTTAATATATTTACAAGAAGGAGAGAACTATTATGAACAACAAATAACTAACGTATGCAAGGGAAATAAGGGTTAAAGAACGACACTATTCTGTTACCGGTAGAAATATATTAAGTACCAGGAAATATATGCAGGTTGATTAAAAAGGCTTTTTTTCAGTTATGCTTCACGCGTCTCGAGCGGCTCCAAAATTCAACAAGTCAGTAAGATAGAGTGATAAACAAATAACAGCTGGAAGGGGCGAAAAAGTCTTACTGAAACCAAGTGTAGACAGTTGCAAATTTGACACACATGCATTAACGCTGAACCATAGTTCAAGTGAATATATGAAAGATCATGTGTATTAGAACTGCGGAGAAAGATATGAAGACATGATTGATCATTGCAGTTCTACACACAACTTAAGCAGTCGTGAAATTAAAACCTGAAAAACAAGAAAAATTCAGGTCTAGACGGGATTCGAACCCATGACCTCTGCGATACCGGTGCGGTACCCTACCAATTAATATTGGGCTATCAAGCCAACTGGGAGCTGGTCACATTGTGAGTTCATAATATACCCGTAGATGGCGAAGAATACAAGTGGATATACGAAAGATCATACACTTGAACTCGGAGAAAGATATAAAGATATGATTGATCATCGCTGTTATACACAAAACTTACGCAGCTGTCATCTATCTTACATGATCTTTCATATATTCACTTGTATTCCATCTACGGGTATATTATATGGGTCTATCTTTCCGAATACCCTTTTGAGCGGCGATATGTGCTGCCTGCAGGACAAAAACGAGGCACGCCGGTGGGAGTGAATCCACTGGAAGTATCAACCGCGCACTCTTTGTTACCTAGATCAAAGTATCCCACATCACTATGTAGAAGAAAAATAAACTTGATTAGTTGTTTTGTTTCTTTCTTTTTTATATAATAGTGAACTAAAACGACACAAAAGCCATATATCCACAATAAAAAAAGATTGCAATCAATGTGGAACACTAGAGAGTATTCCTTAGCTCTTATTAACTGAGCTGGAGGTCCGTGTATGGGAAAATCTTGACCGAGGTCAAGATTCTCCCATACAGACCGACTTAGCTCGGTTAATAAGATGTTTATTATATGGCAAGCAGAAAACTTTAATTCTTTTAATGTAACTGGTTTGCTGACATTTTGCTTGCGGACGGCGATGAGCTTAACTTAAACCTGCCGAAATTTGCTCGTCCTCATTACTTTTTTTTTTTGTCATCAGGCTTTTTGGCACTTCCATAAATGATTGAGAAGAAAATAAAAGAAAATGGTGAACATTTTTGAATTTTAGTTAGCTGCTTTGTCAACGCAAAATGAAACCGGTCTAGATGCCGGTCTAGATGGGAAAATCTAGACTGCGGTCAATATCGATTTCAGCCAATCAAATTCGTGAACTCAGTAGTTCCCAGTCCTTGTGAGACACAGCCATATAATAAAATGGATTATAGATTATCACGTGCTTAAGCTTTCAACGCGTGCCTAGACAACTAGGCCAGCCACGTTTACAGCATAAAATAAAATAAGGTGTTTATGATGGTTAAGTCACGTCGTTTTAGACAAACTATGTTCTTCTCAAAATGTTTTCTTTTTCTTTTTTTTTTTTTTTCAATTTTGAAAACTCTTATGAAGTTCTAAGGGGCGTGGTACGACATGACAAGTTTGGGATGGGATGGAATGGGGACGAGATGAGGCGGGTTGGGTAGGATTGACGGGAAGGGCATGTCCTGGCATGCCATCGTAAGACATCGTATCATGGTTAGGATTGTAATATGGAATCTGTATATTGACCTTACCATTCAAAGTCCTCTCTATTACACGAACAATTCTGATGTGTGATTGGCTGATCATAGTCATAACCATTGTAACAGTGTGCGTGGGTTATCCTTCTCTTGTAAACAGACTTCCTACCCAGCAAGCAAGTCCCGTTGAGTTCACCAGATGGGATCCACTCCTTATAGTCCTCTTCCTTGCAAGGACTGCCTAAATTTTAAAGGAATATACCAAAAGCACACTTGTTCAACGTTTTAAAAGGAACATTTACAATCTATACATAAGTTTAGTTTTCCACTGTCATTGTTAAGCCGGTCTTAGTTAGACCCTATACAGCTGTGAGGGGCTTTTTGGTACCTTTTGTTTACAAATAATTTCAAATTGATAGCCTTATTCAAGTTGTTCTTGTTCAAGTTGGAATGAACTCTCTCCTCTCAGAGCATTCTATATAGGAGTTAAATCCAGGTGGAAGAAAAGGGCCCAAGATAACTTGCATGCCGGCACGTGCAGAGCGAACCCAATTTTCCCCTCGAATCGGAGAAAAACCATATATGGCAGAACTTGTGGCAGAACCTAAAGACCATTTATTAATTTAAAGAAGGAACACCAAAAGAGCCTTCGTAAAACTTAACCTGGCTAAAAACTAACTACCAAAACAATATAGTCATTAGCTGTCATCTTCAAATCGTGCAATTAATGACGGAAAACTCGTTATTTTTACCTACTTACTTGCTAGAGTTCAAATCACTCGCTCAAACGACGAATACTTGATTCAGGCGGGAATTACGAATGAGTAGTAACCACGACGGTGAATTATTTGTTATCGGTTAGTCGCCTGGTTTTTGTTCAGTTTTTGACAGTGTTTCGAACTTTTCCGGCATTTCTGGTTTTATTAAATGCTCATTATAAATAGCCCATTCCCGAGATGTCTTAAGCCTCTCTATCAAAGCTAGGCCTGGGGCCCGTTTCTCGAGAGCCCCCAAAACTTTTCGGACCCGTAAAGCCATAGCAAAATCTCAAGCTGTTTTATTCACATATCCTTAAGAGTCCCTGTCCATAAAAATGGAAAATAACTCGGCAAGGGTCGAAAATTTGATTTCGCTCATATTTTCATGGTAGGTAGGCTAGAGCATGACAAAAACTACTGGATAGTTTTTTTCGCAAAATATCCTTTTATTTCAAAGAAATATGCAAATCACCAACTTCCATTAAAATCGTCATTTGACGCACCATTTTATTAAACAAGTTTGAGAGCCTCGCATGCAAAACCACATCATTCTTCCGTCTTTAAAACACTCAAATATTTTTGTGCAATGTTTAAATGTGTACTGGGTTGGTTTTGGCGCATGCTAAAATATACGTCTAACCCTTAAATTGAAATTTGACGACGGATGGTCAAATATTTGCATTTTTAACGTACTTTGAAAAGCTCTCGCGTCGCTCACAATCATTTGCCCAAAGAAATTTTTACAGAAATCTGTAGATCATCCTTTTGCGATTCAACCGCCAGAAGCTTAATCCATTTGAAGGTTTCGCACATGGTGAAAATCAGTTATATTCACGAAGTACTTTTAAGTGAATGAAATACATGTCTTCGAAATTTAATTATTTTGCACCCAAAAAGACAACGCAACATTCCCTAAAACCAACCCAGTACACAGTTAAACATTGCACAAAAATATTTGAGTATTTTAAAGACGGAAGAATGATGTGGTTTTGCATGCGAGGCTCTCAAACTTGTTTAATAAAATGGTGCGTCAAATGAAGATTTTAACGGAAGTTGGTGATTTGCATATTTCTTTGAAATAAAAGGATATTTTGCCAAAAAAAACTATCCAATAGTTTTTGTCATGCCTTAGCCTATCTACCATAAGAATATGAGCGAAATCGAATTTTCGACCTTTGCCGCGAAATTAAGAATTTGTCTGATTTTTACAGGCAGGCACTCTTAATATGAACAGAGGTTTCCTTCATAAAATAAGTTTCAGGCGCATACACTTCTCCGTTTTTGGATACAGTTAAACTAAGAATGGCTTTACCTTCCCGAAATGTTTCCGGGGCTTCGAGAAACGAGCCCCTGGTCCACAACCATTCATATGAAAATGAGTTTAATTCGCACATCAATGAAATCTCATTTTCACACGAAAGGATAAGCACCGAGACTTGCTTTGAGAAAGGGGCTGAAGGTAATTCGGAAATGGCCTATTGGATTTTGATGCAATTTACGACAGTGTCTTGCGCTTGCGTCATTTGAACGATTAGTTGAAATCATTGCGCACATCAAAACCACACTCCGTTGGTTCGTTTTGTGCATGCAAGTTATCCTGGACTCCTTTTTCTCCCTTTCCTTTTCTTCTCTCTTCTCTTTTTTTAATTTCTTATAACTGTGTTTCCAGCGCGTATTACACATACGCGTGCTAAAACAATGGTTTACAGCACGCCTTTGTTTACTTTGTACTCCATGCGAGCGCTGTCCGTGCGTGCGTACGCGTACAGTATTTTGTATCGCATGGCTCGCTCATTTCATCCACTGAAGAAGGGCTGATCCCGAAACATTTAGCAAACCAGCTACTATTTGACACTTTAAAGAGTCTTCAGCCTCACATTTCAGTTTATCGTCATAGTGTCACGCATCATATGAGTTTGTGCACATTTCTACTGATTTTCTCTTTTCCCCCGCCTGGGTTCAACTCCTATCAAATGTCGGGGAAGGAGACTTCAGGGACCGAACTAAGCTGGACTGTGCTTCTGTCATTCAAGAGTTCTACTTCTGTGGTTGAACGTTTCCTAGCTCGCCATTATTTGTCTTCTTTATATTGAGCTTGACGTTTGGCATGGTCTGCTCTGCCTAAGATATTGTTATTAATCAGTTACCTAGCACCTTCCTCAAGTTAATTTGCACAACAATCCATTTGTGCATTCTAGGAATGGATCCATAAATTGTAAATTCAGTACTTTTTTCACCAGGCTCTGTCAGAAGGCCGTGCACATATAGGTTGGAGCTCTTTAAGAACTTGTAAATATACCAGGTCTTGCCTCCATTCCAGCTGTAACTAAAAATTTAAAAAGAGCCAATTTTATCAACTTTACAGTAACGTACTTTCACTCAGTGGCACACCAATTTGTTTGTATGTAACAAATGAACCCATTTTTCCATGAAGACCACAGAAATTACGTCCGTGTTTAAAACTCCACTGTACTGGGATCAAAAGCCTCAATTAAGTAGATTCCGTGCAAAAGTGTTGACACCACTTGCATTGCTTGTATGATTTGTAAACTGAATGGGATTTTTTACAGATGTCACGTTATCCATTTTGTCATTCCAACAAAAAGTTAACTGTAAGGCTTGATTTATCACGCCGAATTTAGTAAATAAGTGAAGTTCAAATAGAATCCGTTACAAACTCATAAAGATATGGAACCCCTAACTTTCCACTTTTTACAAAGAAATGTATTGCAGGGGGCACCCCCTGGCAGTCCGATATTTTCGGACTTCAACTTTCCAGGTTCGCTTGTTTCCCGAAAACATTGGGTACGAGGTTGAGGGCTCATGAGTCAGGGCTTAAGGGGATGCCTTGTAAACATCGCAACAAGCTCCAAATTAAGCAAAAAAAAAAAGTTTAACAGGTATTTACTCGGCTCTCAAACGCTTCTCGTTCCTTCCCTCAGGTAAACCATAGTGATGTGACGTTAATCATTGCCAAGTTATATTTGACTTACTAAATCAGGTTCGTCAACGAGTCTCTGGGAACAGCAGTGAAAATACCACCATGATCTCCCAGGCTGTACCACCAAAGGGGTCCTTGTAACATCTGACGGAAATTACGAAAAAAAGGAAATAAAAAAACCCAGTTAAATTATAACAAGTTTTCCGGTAATAAATGATAGCGTTTGGCCCATGTTTTCATTTAAAATCCTGCCTAGACCGGAGAAGCGTATTAAGGTCCGCATCAAATTTGATCACTGCTATCTCTAAAAGAGTCGAAGCAGTGAACTTCAAACTTGGTTTCTTCTCCAGAAATTTATATGGAAACCATTTGGTGCGTCATGTCATTGTTCAAAGGAATTGCTTTTATCATGGCAACCATAATTATCTTCACTGCATGTTTGTGAAATATTATTCGAACGAAAATTTATTTTGTTACATTGCCTTTTACCTCTTAAGATCACTTTAACTTTCTTTATTGGTTTTGACTACCTGGCCCGGAATGTTCAAAGGATGGATATATATAGCTATCCACAGGACAAATCACTATCCAGTGGATAGCGTGGTTTGTTTTGTTAACATTTATTCATTGGATAGTACGTGATTTCTCCAGTGGATAAAGTTATCCACCCTTTGAACAACTGGGGCCAGTAGTTTTGGACCAGTTTTGTTGATTCTCTATAACCATTTCACTTCTACGTCATACAGTGTCACAATTCCAAGTTGGATCTCCAAGAAAATGCAGGTTTATAAATCCTCTGAGGTTCTTTGTAAAGGTTAAAATCGTACGAGTTGCAGGGTATGGGCCTCAAGGTTAAAAGGGCTCAGTCTCAGAAGGCCAGAAACAGCCAAGACTGGTAAGGGTTAAACTATAGAGAAAAGTTTGAACATAATAAATTGAATTCAGTTACCTCAAATTGGGATTATCAATGAAAATTTAAAACAGATAGGTTGTTACGACGATCAATGAGATGCAGCTTCGGATTCGCATTCGCAGGGGAACCTTTTATTTGTTATCGTTACCATTATTGAAAGATAGTTATATTACCATACGCCAGCTTAACCCTGCATCTGATGAAAGAAAAACACCAGCATTCAAGTTTGTACCATAGCTTCCTGCAAATTGGCGCAGAGATAACTGAAGTTAGCTTGGTGGAAAAATATAGAATACGATAAATTCGTTACAACTGCTGACACCATTCCCTGGGAAGGACACGAAGAAGTAGTAGGGGAAAGAAGACCAAGAGATGAGGACTACTGTTACTGCTGCTTCTACAAATACTACTACCACCACTACCACCACTACCACCACCACCGCCACCGCCACCGCCGCCCCTGCCGCTGCTACTGCGGCTACTACTGCTACCACTACTGCCAGTAGTAGCGATGGCGGTTGCGCTGGCAACAGCAGCAGCTGAAGTAATTCTATGTAATCCCTAGAGGAATCAATTAATTGCAACCTATTTACGAGACAGTTTCTTCTAGTTTGTATCAATTCTCAAATACGTAGAAACGTACATCTCAATATATTTAAAACAATGTTTAGATTTGCGCACCGTGGATTTATTAGCAAAATTTACATAAGCTATAAGCAATAAAAACTTATCGGGAACAGACTGCTTGACAAAGCCACTCTTAGGATTCCAACAGTACAATCTTAACACCCTTACCACAGATATATAGTCAGCCGTTCACGTGAGCATGGAATTACCTGTTGCCATGATGATGCCTGGAGATGAATTCCACGACTGCACTGGAGAGAATCGAGCGTGACGAGAATAGTAATCGCCAAATTTCTGCGACAGTTGTAGTGAACAAGTTGGCTAAGAAAAATTCACAGTCGTCCAATAGTTATTGCTCTGACAAAATTGTCGTAATATGTTGAGGAAGCTCATGCACTTCAATCACGCCTTTGATCATGATACATATATTTTACTACTAGTTTGTTTTACTTTTTTGGTCAAACCCTACCCCCCCTCCCCCTCCCCCCCCCCCCCCCACACCCAGTTCGTTCAATCTTCGCCAAACGCTCGGTCCAGGGGTTCTGACATTTTTTGTACTTGCCGGTCGGATTAATGGATAAAAGTTGAACAAATTTCTGTTTCATATAGGGCTGGCCATTCTTCTTTTCAACCTGCAAAAGGTACTGTTTAAGATAAAACACTTCAGTTATAAAAACCAAAGCCTACTAGGCTGCAGTTCAAGGGATTTCCATAAGCGTCCACTTCAGGAGCTGCCACTGGCTTCCACAATCCACCTTTATTGAAGGTAATCTTGGTCAAGACATGCCGGTGTCCAACCGGACCAAGAGTGAGTTGACTAGCGATGTACACTCCATTTATTCCGCTTACTTTGTGAAGGTCTACAAATGCGTTATTTTTGTAGCGCCTGGGCAGAATAAAAGAAATGTCAATCTAATGCAGCAAGCAGTTCGCAACTTCTGAATAGGTCAATAATTAAGGAGACTTAATGGCTTTATCATGGTTTACTAGCGTAACTGTCATATTCTGTCCATTCGCTGATTTCAAATTCGTTTAACTTACGTAACAGTCTCCCACGCCATCCCTGTTGTGTAGCCTACAGCAACCTCTCTCCCCCCTCCCCCGTCAAACTTCTCCAAGTTTTTAAAATCCCGAAAGAATAGGGTAAAAAATGAAACGTTAACAAATCCTTAGATGACAATATTTAAGGAAATTCACAAAATGACCTCGGTAGATCTACTAGTCCGTGTTCTGTACAGTAATAGGAAGAGTTAAACACTGATTCTACAGACAATTAGCTTCCAGTTTTGCTAGTCATACAGATACTTGTCTGTTTACTTTATTATTTGCGTGGATTTCGGGCTTTGCGCTTGGCCTTCTGGCCTTCTTGGCTCATGATATATACCATATACCCATGATAGTTATCGTTGATTAATCGGAGATTAAAATGGTAGCAAGAACCAGTGACACAATTAACAACTTAAACTTACCTCAACCATGGAGAAGAGTTCTTTTCAGAGAAATACAGCACCCTTTCCATAGACAAGCTGTATTTTGTTCCAGAAGAGTCTGAGATGTAGAGATGAGCTGTCCTTCGATCATGAGTGACCGCCAGAAAAACCCTGTTCTCTGACACATCAGCAATGTAGAAATCCTACAATGTGCAATACTTGGTCAAGTCAGTTAGAGGCAAAGAAAGGCACGAGCATCCGTTTATTTCTTATGTAGAAGTGATTAACATTTTAGAACAGTGATGTACTCATCTTTTTTCCTACAACCAAACAACTAAAAACAGAGGTAAGATACGTATTCTAAAGCTTTGTGGGGCAAAGTAAAGAAAATGAGGAAATATTTAGGTAATGACTGCATTTGTGGCCTATCACGTCTTTGATTTCCGATCCCGAAGATTAACGCAATTCAGGTTTGCGTAGCGCGTGAAGTAAGTGTTAAAACTAAGTTTCATCCTGAACAATTAACTATTCGTCTGATTCAAATAATAGAATAAAGCGAGGAATGAAATCAAGCATTCTGAACACTGATTCTTTTCTTTAGAATCCTTGGAAGAGGCAGGCGTGACCTTTGTTTGCTGTAACAACAAAATATAACCAAATTTACAGACCTTTGTCTGAGAGGCTGTGGGTATTTCAGCTGTCTGAAATGCACCACGGTCTTGTGACACCAACAATGTAACAAAGCCAGGTACCCAGGACTACAAGAGAAAAAGAGGCATCAAACTAGTTTACTTTAGCTCGCAGGTTGTACTCCAATGTATTAGAAAGTTCATTTGGCTAGTTCCTCATCATCAACTGTCCAGAGGACCGGAGTGGGACAAACGTGTATCTTATCAGTTTTGGATGGGTCGATAAACTCACATTTGTCACTATTAATATCCTTTCTCTTAATAATTTCAGCAGGCGCATAAAAGACTCGTTTTCCGTGAAATCACAGATCACTGTCAGCCTGCTGCGTAAAAAAGGTAGTTTACACTAGCGACATAAAGACATACACACAACGACATAAGAAGGACGTTATGTCATTTTATAATAAAGTTTCCATATAACGCGCGCTCTGATTGGCTAAAACAGCGTGCTTTATAAGAGGACAGAGCACGGGTTATAGACAGTGAGCTGGCTTTAAATTTTTTTTGCTTCAGAATTTTGACAAATTTGACCCAAATTAAACATCCCCTGTGATTCAGACAAACGAAATGGAAACGAGCTCTATGTCTACAGCAAATACGGCTCACGGAGACCATTGTTAGCAACAGTAGTGTGAAAACTCCACTAAAATGACAAGTTTTGCTAGATTCCCGCCGACAAAACACGTACGTAGCGAAATAAACAAATTCTCAACCTAACCAGTGCTTCGATAAAAGACATCATAAATGTTACGAAGGCAGAAATTATACTAATTATACTAAGTAGAACAACGACAGAAAGCAACAATGCTGTCTCTGTTTATGATGAGAAGCTTTATTTTTGTAAAAATGCTCAATTGTTCAAAATAACACTTACATGCAGTGTAGCAACGCTCGTTCTCTGGTCATCTCTGTGAAGTGAACCGACGAGTAGTCAGCTCAAAGCTTGCTCTAGATATTCTCCTCTGTGGTCGGAGTAGAACCAGTGGGAGCAGTTTAGTCTGCCTAACTTTTACGTTATTTCGGGCAATCTTGCTGTAAGCGGCTGCAAACCTTAAGTTTAAATAACTGTAGCTCCTTTCAAATTCAACTCAGCATTTCGCATTTTCATCCGCAAGCTTTGAGCTCCTGGTTTCGTAATTTCCATTGGAAAAGTGCACGTTTTCATGAGCCACAATACGGCCAGATTCCTATGGACTACAAACCTTTGCCTGCTTTTAGATTCTTATTTGAAAATTTACTCAAAAGCGAACTTTGAAGGCATCGTTCTTCTCTCGAAAACCGCTCGAAACTACTCGAAACTGAAAGTTTAGCTGAAGTCCAGCTTGTGGATGACAGCTGTCGCCTCGTTAGCCAATCAAATTCTTTGAACAATTCTAACGAGGATTGTGATTGGCTTATTTTAGCGTGCTTTATCAGAGCACAGAGCACGGCTGACGCCACTTTTACTCGTTTGGAAAATAAAGTTTGGTTTGAAAATTCAGCCGAATGCGTGGGAAAATTATTGGATTCTTTATCATAAAACAAATAAAGAAGCCTCGACTGTGCTCTGTTCTGTTGTAAAGCACTTAGGAAGCGGTAGAGCACTCAAGAAGTGGGGAAAAACACTCGACTTCGTCTCGTGTTTTCCCCTACACTTCTTTCGTGCTCTACCGCTTCCTGCGTGCTTTACAACAGAACAGAGTACAGTCGAAGCTTCTTTATTTGTTAAATGTTTGCAGAGTGACCATCCTGACATAATGACATATAGCAACATGGCAGCATGAACATAACTACATAAGGAAAAAAGATGCTCTTTTCCTAGTGTCTTTATGTCGATGTTCACGTTACCTGCGATTGTATCGTTATGTTATTATGTCGCCAGTGTGAACCAGGCCTAACTCCTGGGCATGGACGATCAGCCGCGTTTCTGTCAGGGCTTTTAAGATCTTTAGATTGGTTTCTGGGCTAACGAGTGTTCATAGACCCATGGCTGGATGTCGAGTATTCTTTCTTTTAAATAGACTGCCTTGCAACGGTTGTGCGCCCTATCTGCCCAGAAGAAGCAGGCTTCCCATCGACCACCCTCAAAGCTCCAGAATCTGCAATGGCCGTGATAGAAACGCTTTTTTACAGGATGGGCGGTTTGTTTTAAGCCCCCCCCCCCTTTTTTTTTCTCATAATTATTCTTTTTATTTAAGCATATTTGTTATTGTTTTGCCCCAAGCCCCCTTCTGACACATCTCACCCATTCTGGCAGAAGAAATGTTGAGGTCTAATATAATCGTGTCTTACTGTGGCACTTTCTTTGATCACATCTCCATGAAAGTCCAGAAATTCAGTGATATTATGTACATAATTTTTTTTTTTTACGTTGCTCCAGCAGGTTTGACAAAACTTCGAACTTAAGCATGTACGTAGCTCTTTTTTAATTAAATGGTGCTTGTTTACTTACTTACTTGTTTGTTTGTTTTTTGTTTGTTTGTTCAGTTTGTTTGTTTGCTTGGTTTGCTTTGACGTTGTTCGTTCATTTCATGAAATAAACAGTGATTTATTCTAGGCTGTGACGACATGAAATTCAAAGCAAGGTCTACCATAAAAAGTAACGGCTCAAAGAATATTTTTCTGTTGGCATGGCTGGAGCGCAAGCTCAATTTTTATCCGAGGGTTCTTTGATGATCGATTTGAATCTCATGTCTCGGGGGAGGGGGTTAACATGTATTTTAGAGTGGGCTACTGACCAGATCTCACATGAGCCCAGTACAAAATAATTAAATAGCATCTTATTCAGTGTTGTGTGACGTTCATATGGTACGTACCGAAAATAAACAATCTTTCAAGATTGTTCACTTCGGACTCGCATTTTGTTTGCAAAAAAATAATTTCTGGATGTAAAGAGTAGTCACAGCAACACGTTTACAGAAAAGTTATGCGACAAGGTACTCACCGATTTTGTTGCAAACATGTAATTGTCGATGACCTCAAAGTCGTTTAGCCCGCTAATAAGTGTAGAAACGACGTGGGAAAAGTAGTCGGTTTTCACCACATTAGAACGGCCACCTGGAATACGAAAGAAATGTCCAGGATCAAAAATAAAAGTGTTGTTAAAATCGGTTCCTAGGCTTCAGGGATCAAAACAAAAGACATCACGTCGATGTTAAAGAGCTCAGTCATGGGAGTTTGAGTTTCATATACTGGCCACGTACAAAATTACTCTTAAATTGAAGGAGACCTGAAAATAGTAGTTTACTAAGATAGAAAAACACCAAGAGAGTATGATCTGTGAAAAACACTTAAAAGATAATAATAAACCATGAAAAGGGTAGAGTAGATTAGCACGGATTAAAAACGACGAACTTGAAAATTTTAGGATAACCATTTCAAGATGGGCAAACTATGACGAAGCTCCTTTAAGGGCAGAATAATTCCGCAGGTTCCGCGGCTCTGTGGCTACAGTTTCCCTGGATTAGTCTTAGCCATAAATAAGCACCAAATCTAACACGAATAGTTCTCAAGCTTTTAGGAAATGAAAGCACGCTAGTTAAATATGAAAACTTCTAAACATTCTTCGCCATAACCTACGACATCCGAAACTGGTCTCTTATTGAGAGGCGAACTGACCCTTATGGGCATAGCAAGTGTACCTGAGACTTCCTCGCTGACCTCGATGTACAGTGTGTTGGCATTGTCCAGTGGTGGAGTACCCCTATAATGAGAAACCATACATTGATATGATTGACGCGCGCTCAGAACAATTTTATTAGTAATGGAAAAACCACCAAGTGGAGTTCAGTAATTAATAGTAATTGACGGAGTGGAGTACAATCCTGGGAATAAATGCGCGAGTAATTTCAAAATCGGATGAGTGCGTAGGGTGAGGCCTATTTTAAATTACTAGCGCGATTACTTTCTTAATGCATCCATTCAATTTTGTTATCACTGGTGATCCTTGCAATCTGGTTGGCTCTCAGTAGCGTGATTTATTTACGATCGCACTACTTCCTTGCTTTAAGTCGATTTTTTCCCTTGCCGATGAGAATAGAATACTAAACGAATAAACCAATCAGATTTCAAGACTTGTTTAAAGTAACCGATCAAATTGCAAGAGAGCTGGAGAGGTTTATTTACGAAGTGCACTATATTTTTGCTCGAAATCGCATCTTTTTTCTATTTTGTACTCAAAATACAATGTAAAATTGTTTCGGGTTCCTCGAAATCCTTTCACACTTACCAGAAAAATGATCTAACCCTGTTATGTTTTAAGTGCCAGCGGATTCCAAAATTGCTGGAATAGTAAAGCTGCGACAGGAAAAAAGGAAACTTTTATTTAGTTCTTCAAGTTAAGTTCACCCACATATTTCTGGATGTTTCTGGATTGTATTTCACACATCTATCTTCAAAAAGAAAATTATGTTAAATACCCCGCGCACACTTCCTTTGGTTACAGTATTTCCCTCATACAACTGAATATATGAAAGATCATGTATTTGAACTGCGGAGAAAGATATGAAGACACGATTGATCATCACAGTTACCTACACAACTGAAGCAGCTGTGCAATTAAAACCTGAAGAAAAAAAAATCAGGCCTGAAGGAGATTCGAACAAATGACCTCGCATGCGATACCGGTGCAGTCCTCTACCAACTAAGCTATCAAGCCAACGGGGAGCTGGTCACTTTGTGAGTTTGTAATATGATGGTGAAGAATACAAGTGAACATATAAAAGATCATATATTTGATGATCCGGTATCGCAGAGGTCATGGCTTCGAATCCCGTTCAGGCCTGATTTATTTATTTATTTATTTATCCATTTATTTATTTACTTTTTTATTTATTTATTTATTTATTTACTTTTTTATTTTTTTTTTTTTCAGGCTTTAATTTCACAACTGCTTAAGACGAAATTCGATAGCAAATCCAGCAATTTCACGTTTAAGTAGACAAAAATATGGTACCAGAATAATTTTAAGTATTTTACAGTCATTTTTACATTTTCTTAAAGCTAAATACATAAATAATTGCCTGAAATAACACCGAAAACAATTTCCCATGGGAACGAGAGAAAATAAATTTCAAAGTTCATAGAACTTGTGCAAACGCAGGCAAAATGTCATCATCAGTTTCATTTCACCAGTACTTTCAAATATTTAATACGAAGTTCAACATTCGTTTTCGACGTTTGTTATTGTTAGAAATGATCTTTTTTTTAGGAAGATATTTAAAACAGTCGTACAGAAGTTTGCAATGCGATGTAAGTAATCCTGGTACTAGGTTTTTGTCCACTTGTTACTCGAAATTCCGGTGGATTCCGTCTTAAGGTATGTGTATCGTAGAGGTCATGGGTTCGAATCTCGTCCAGGCCACACAACTGCTTAACTTGTGTGTTTAACTGGGATGAAAATCATGTCTTCATAAATATTTCCCTCATCAGCATGAGCGATTCAGTTTCCGATTAATCAACCTACAAAAAATATGAGTTCTGAATATTACAAGGGCGTAGTCCAATGTGACAGGAATTTGGCTGAAACTTCGAAAGCTCTGACAACGAGGCTGATGATATGAACTTTACCTTTTCTGTTGTCTCATCGTAAGCGAGAACAACTTCACTGTTACTCGGATGGAAGGAGATTTCATCTGGTATAAATGTTACATATACATATGCAAACGATAAGCAGTCATCAGTTGAACGGTAAATGATTTTGCTGTGTTTGTCAACAAAGAGATACTGAAAGTAAAATGAAAACAAAACGCAATTAAAACGCAATTGAAACATTAAAGTGACTATGCTAGTTTTAAGAAGATGATCGCTGTATCATATCGAGTAAGTCAACTTCCATAACCTTGTCAGAGTGACATGTTCACTAACCTTCGTGTTATTTACTGGAGAAGCATAAAACATGTCAATCACTGCAAATCGCCGACCATGCATAAATAAGTTGGTGCGATTCTCAAAGGTATGACCATAATCTCTTGAAATCCACACGTGGCTGTTACTGTTTAAGCCTGGATTTCTGTCACGTGTCAACACCACAATAGTGTCCCTGCTGTCTGCTGCCCAGTGTACATAGGCCATTTGGTGACTGTCATTCAGCTGAAACTGCAAAAGAGAGTTAGTCTATTTCAGGAATTCTTTGGAATTCTTTAGTCGGTATTACATGTATATTGATGGCAAATATAGCATTGCGTGTTTATTGAACTGATACTTGTACCAGGCTGAAAACTGGGCCACGTACCAGGGCACTTTGAATAAATGCACCTTAAGTCCAAACGTGAGAGCTCTGATTCTACGCGGCGTCTCATTACCCGAGGAGGTGGGCCAAGCAAGCTTGCGTTTTATCCTATACTATAATGACCTGTCTCTGAGCTGGTGGGGCTTTGGCAAGGACGTTGTGGACTCGGGTTTTCACTAATTCAACGCCAGTTTCCTTCCTGAAATTATCCACTGGTTTATCTCTAACTACAACCACCTACAGACCTAGCACACTGTAACAAAGGAATTTAAAACAGGAGTGAAATTCTGGCCGGATGTGTAGTTCATGTTTTTTTTTTTTTTTTTTTTTTTTTTTATGGAGGACTTCATTAGAGGTTTTCCGCGTAAGCTAGTCATAAACTTCCTGAAGCTTTCAAGTGGATATATAATGTATAAAATACTATATATTTGAACTGCGAAAAAAGATATGAAGACATGATTGATCATTACATACACAACGCGGTAGCGAAATTAAAGCCTGAAAATAATTGCTTAAGGCTACTTCAAACCTTCTCGGGGCTACTTTTTCCAAATTTTCTTTTTTCCAACCAAATTAAAGTTCATTATTCAAGGTAACATTTTCCAAAAATGAAAATAAAATATTAAAACGCGTGCGAGTTATTAGGAAAAAGAGGTTTTTTTTTTTTAGTAAAAGTTACTAAACCGTCAAGGTGTTGTAATCCCCAAAAGGCATGGACTCCTCAGCGACCTTTTCGCGGCAAACTGCTTAAGCCAGAGATCCTATATCAAATTGAGATTTCATGTCCGTTAAGAATGCCTTCTTGTAATCACGCTTCGGCAATTACTCCTCAGTTTCTTTTTGTTTTGTTACACATCGCTTTTCTCCGTTTTGCCCTTGTTGACCACCGGCCTAAAACGAAAACGTATGCACCTAAAATGTGACTGTAACACTATCGCTTTACCGCGGAGCTCGGCTTTCCTTACTGTGAACGCTATGGGTGCTGTTATTTCATTGGCTGACGGCATTTTGAGTTGACATGTCCCTCTGAGAAGGCGTGACATGTTTATAAATCTTTAGAAGGCGAAAACTTGCACTCGTTTTTCGAGAGAATCCCTCCTCTTTAAATGAATTAATAGGGTATGTAGAATGGATGGTTTTCCTTGAAATTTGGCCAGAACATTCACTGATAGATACGGAACAAAAATGTGTCGGCGAATTCTTTTATTTCAAATACTTTTCTCGTGGCGGTCTCTAACGGAACACGTTACGCGAATTTTTCGATAGTGGAGCTTGACAGATCTATAAAAAGATAACCAATAGAAATGAAAGAAAATGCTGACAGGCTTTGAGAGATTGATGCTTTCTGATTAACACGGCACAGTTATTTTGCATCAACGATCGCATTTGATAGCCGATTAATTCGCCGGAATTTCAGTCGGTCGTTTTGGCGATAACGGCTTCTGCCGCCTTAGGAAAGCAGTCGGCAAAAAAAATATAATTTTATCGAATACTACATTTTATAACCTTTCTATTGATATATAGTTTGTGGGGGTTTCCTTCAAAACAGCGCGCGTACGAATTTTTTTCTGGAGGACACCCGCGAAGGTTTGAAGTAACCTTAAGTTCTGTGTATAACTGCGGTGATCAATTTTGTCGAGTTCATTCCTGTAGCTTTGAAGATGTCGAACGGTCATAGTTAGAGATCAACAAGATCAACCCACATTCGGGCCTGTTCTTTTTATAGTTCAGTGAACTCGATCGTTTCTGAGCAACAAAATATTGTAGTGTTGACGATAAAAGCCGGAGTAAACAAGTAGGCCTAAAATCTGGCGTCATTAGATTTGCACACTTGGGGAAAAAAAAAAAAAATGTGTTCAAATTAGTTTCCTGTTTTTGTATCCTTTCACTTATATTTTCCGTTTGGAAGACTCTTGTAACCAGTTTTGTTTTTACGAGACAAATTTGCATACAAGGCTTGAATGGCTATCCTTCGATGTGTGGTTTAATACCGACGAGCCAATATTCAGTTTTAATTACCAAATTTAATTTTTAAGTTTGATTTCACATTTAGACTTTAATCGATAAGCAGGTATCCTTTTTCTTTAAAAATGTAACTTTTTTAAAATTATACTAGTTCAACAAGAACTTCTTTTGAATTCCTTTGGGCAGCCAAGGTTGTTTGTTTAATCACTGCGCATTGGATCACTTTTCCTTGTCGCTTGGTGAAACATTCTCGACTTCAGGTTTTCCATGCTGAACTCTTCCGTGTTTCAGCCATGACAAAAAAAGAAAAAAACGATGAATAAAAGTATAACAGGAGCGACAACAACAGCTTCCATGCCATGTACACTCCTTGTCCCCTGGGAATTCCATAATATCCGTTACATTCAATATGGCCGTCGTAGTGTAACATTTTATGTTCACCGCCATGAAATTCAGAGTCGGCTACACAATTACAGAAAACTTTTCAAAGTACGAACAAGAGCATAATGTCTTACCACAGTAGCTTCTGGCCTCATGTCGGGGTTTATGGATCGTCGAGCTCGCTGCAACACTTCGTGGACATTTTGGTGGCCGCTAGACCGTGACGGAAATCCATGCTCAATCTTGAACAACTTTGTCGGAGAGCCTGGCAGTGGCCTGTCCCTCTGCAGAAACAAATGCCTCTTCCTTGACTCTTTAGCGACTTCACCCTCACTTCTCCCACTCGCTGGGAACAGTAACATGGTTAGATAAACAACAGCCCTTCCTACACCTACACTTCCCTTCATTGTGTTTCGAAAGGTACACGAGTCAAATGAGTCACCATTTTGCCCGTCTCCTGACGCCTGTTCCGCTTAGCCTCGTACGGCAGACGAGCTAGTCATGCAATCGTTCCCCCATGCGTGACGGCCCATAAAAGTGATTCTCGCCAACCTCCCGTTCCCAGGCCTCGCTCTTTGGTTGGCCTACGATACCTTCGGTGTGCGACGAGGCAACTAGGCAGCGTTCACCAGCTTAGGCTTCGAAGTTTATAGGATGCTTATCGGTGGAGAAACAGATATATATATTCCATCCAGTTTCGGCACCATCGAAGTCGGGCATTAAACTAGTGACGCCGTGGCACTCCTGAGTGATATATTTATTTCCTCTCTATCCAGGTGGAACACATACAGTGTTCAGACCCAGCCTAGGTTTGGTATTGCCACATAGGAGCTATAGTAGTCAGTAAGATGTAATGAGCGTGGTTTACTAGCAGTTTAGTCTGGAATAGGATATATAAATAGGAGGTTCTTGGCTTAAAATAAAAAAAAAAAAATCAGTTGCTGGAAAAATGATCCGTGATATGACGATGTTGTTGAAAGAGCCCGCTTACATACAAATGGAAATACAAATCTTTTCAGCAACGTCAATGGAAAAAAAGTTTCTCGAAACGCGACTCTAGCGTGGGGAAAGGGTTGCATGATACCTATTGCATGTAGAATAGAATTGCAAAATACAGCGGAGCATAATCTTGAATAGAGTACGGCTTTCAGAGTTCAGTCAAAACAGTCCCCTTGACCTTCACTTCCTCTCGCTTGTTCAGTTAAGACATTATATCATCGCTGAAAACAATTTTTTTTCAATAAATGTCTATTATTTAAGAGCTACATAAATGAAAGTATGTAATATTTAATGTTCAGCGAAGATTAGGCCTGCGCTTCGAAAAAATTCTTCTTGGTGGTCGGTTTCAAACTGACATCGTCTGATCGATGCCGCAGACTAATCACGATTACGTAGGTGGTGAGTTTGAGAGGATGCAGAATGTTTTTTGTACATAATTACTCCAGAATATTATAACAAAGGCTTGACTGATTTCTGCTTGCCAACCACACGAGAAACGCATTTCAAATATTGTAGGCCTCTTGACCAAGAACTTTAACGAATGTTTTGTCATATGAATAAGCCACTTGACGTTTTCTTCCGTGTTTAGAATGATAACCTTTTCGGGTAGAAAGACCGCGGCACCTGCAAATTATAATTGAAAGAAAGGAATGTGTTACAACAAAAGGAAGACGGATCGAGCCTAGTTGTACCATTTTACCAACATTTGGGACATTTTTATAAACTTAAGCCGATTACTTTTTTCTACAGCGCAAGTTCGTAAAGGTGTTTCAAGATGGCAGCTAGAATGAAGAGTATATTGATAGATAACACTTTGCGTACGCCAAGTTTGAGTGTTGACGTCTTCGCGTAAAAATGTGCAAAAGACAGCTGCTGTGTTTTATTGCAAACAATCCTTCACTCACACAAAGTGACATTTGTCAAAAGTGACAAGCAGCTGAGTTTCTCATTGACCTTTCTCCTTGATCAATATATTGTCAAGTACACAAATGTTGATAACGAATAAACAGATCATCCGTTAACTCTAGTTCAACCCAAACCTCGCATAGAACGAACAAACTCGTGGTCTCGGGTCCCCACGCCAAGGCCCCTTCGGAACCGAGTTGACTGGACTTCATTTGCCTTCAAACAACTCGGGCAAGAGGATTGTCCGTTTCATAGTCAGTTGGAGGCGCCATCTTTGCTGCTCACAATGTGTGGAATCCCTTTCAAATATAGAAAAACCGTCTGTAAACAGTCTAAGACGCCTCATGTTTTTAATCCAACTAGAACTCCAACTGAACACGTAGTTTTTGTCAGTGTACACGCATACTGTTTACCGTTATGAAAAGAGGAAAATTGGACTCATATTGTCCTTCCCACAGCGAGTCTTCGAAACAGCTCTTCTCCAACTATAAATGAATGTATAAATGTTACATTATTTAGAGAGAAAGCCACATTAGCTCTAGCTGGTTTTCATGTTGGTCCTCTGTCCTGGTTTAATATGACACATTAAGAGACCATGAACGTCGTCTCTTGAACACATATGACACAGAGTCGGACTCAAAACCCAGGCCACATTGGTGGCAGACGAGCGCTGTCATCACTGCGGCAATCCCGCTCCCCTTCTAATGTCATAGGACGATATATAATCGCCGATATTTGACGGTGTTTAGATCATTTTAAGAGGAAGAAACTTCAAGGGAAAGGTCATAGAATTCGTATCTTTATTTCTTCTCATGTTTGTTGTACATTGAGAAATTCACGGCCCCGAATGTCGGAAAGAACATTCTTTTGAGTGTCAGGTTCTTTGATCTTTCTATATCTACTAATAAGAGTCTCCCAGCTGTTTTCGACTTGTCCGATCGCCTGTCACTGGCTTAGGAGATATTTTGTTCCTTTACTGAAAAGATTAGTCAAAAACTAATACAGGAAATTGTTTGAATGCGACTGCAATTAATAACGATTTACACTAAGAGTGTTAACTGAAAATTCTCTCGAAGGCGCATCAGTCTTTATAGGCGAGAATAATTTGAAAGAATTTTCAAATATCGTTCGTAGAGTAAATCCTCAATTGATCGTCAAGCTTTCATACTATTACTCATTTATTGCACGACTGGAAAAATTGTAAACACTGGCGAATAAATTCACAATGCAGTGCAAATTACAAATTAACAATAGATTTGCCTGCGCTCAACCAATCAGAATGAGGTACGTGTAATTTTCTCATCAGTATAACAAAAGCCATAATAATCCTTACTGTGTCCATTATCATTTTCTAGAGGCATGCATACACTAGTTAATACAGTGTCCCCAATTAGCCCACATGGGCTAAATACATTGACACTTAAATAAAGTTCTTACTTACTTACTTTTTACTGCTTGGTTGGTCGAAATTTGCTTGTAACTGCATTTTGAATTTAATTCATTGACTCAATTCACTGGTATATTTTTTGTTCTTGCTGTTTGCTTTTTTATCCAACTGTGACTGAGTCACTCGTGTTCTGCGCGTGATCAAATCATCCACCTTGCCGCTATCAGGAGTAGAGCACTAGTCTCCCTTTGGAGCGTAACTGAAATATGCTCGTTTGTTTGTCTTACCTTCAATGCGTGGCTTTAAATTAGCCTCCTTAAATATTGCAAGCTTGCCGAAACACATTGACGAGCTGAGAGTTTTGCTCGTCGATAACCCCCTGGATATATTCTCTATTCATGAGACGAGGCTCGATGATTCTGTCAGCGACGACGAGGTTTACATTCCCGGTTATGATATCATTCGCCGCGATCGTGAACATAACGGTAGATTTGGTGGGGGAGTTTGCATCTATGTTCGATCTAATATAAATTTCTCTTTACGCCCTGATCTAAGCGATATACACCTCGAAAACATATGCATCGAGATTCGTAAACCTCGATCTAAATCCTATCTTATTGCTACCTGGTATAGGCCCCCTAATTCATCAACTGAGATATCTCATTTTGAATCCTTTGTTGGCAAGCTTGATGCGAACAACGTTGAATTCTATTTAATGGGTGACCTTAACTGTAATTTGGTTTCTCCGCAACTTGATATAAACACAGTGTTGTTAACCAATATCGCTGATATCTATAATCTTCACCAACTAATAGATAGTCCAACTCGCATTACTAACACATCTTCTACTCTGATTGATGTAATTTTTACCCTATTTACGACTAAAACGGCTGAAAAACCCTACCCTTTGGGGCCGCACATAACTATATAGCCCATATAAGAGAGTACCCCCCTCCCCCGGGGGTCGTACAAAGCTATCACATGCTACCTGGCGATATGTTAATTATATACTGCATGGTAAACACTTCGACAAGATAAATGACAACGAACTCGCTTAGTAATTTGAGCTTGCTTCTAAGTTGTTACAAGGATCTCATCATCAGTTAGGCTTTCCAGGTGGAAGGGCATTTCGTCTTCTGCAGAAATGGAATAAGAATGAATTATATTAGAAGTCAAAAAGTTACACATCAATACCTCCCGATAAAACAAAATGGTGGACTTTCGCTTATGCTTATGCTTACAGCAGCACCTTGTGATATGTATAAAAGTCCGAAGGCCGGGCGTCAGCTAGTAACAGGCAAATCGAGACACTTGCCTTAGTCATTTCTTTTTCCTGGTTACGACCCGGATAAGCATGAGTACAAGCACAACAAGAACAACAATTTTTGTTCTGCTTTTGCTTGTTCTCAAGCTTGTGAGTGGGTCCTCCCCACCGTGTGCTTTTGCTTATGCTTGTGTTGTGGGCGTCCTCACTACCTTTGTACTTATGCTTGTGCTTGTGCTTACGTCCTAATAAAACCAGGCTTAAAGAAACAGCCAGCGTGGTCTTCTTAAAATTTGATGGCTAAATTTTTCTTTTTCCTTTGCTAACGATTTTATCACAATTGCATTATGAAATACCTTGACATTGATTATTCTTGATATTGCCAAAAACAAACCCATCGTAGTGTTTCTAATCTTCGAAATACCATGACTACAACCCCTGAATCTTTTCTGAACACCAGAATCCCATGCCAATAAGTTTTTTAATTAGCTGATACCTTCAGCGGCGTCCTTTGTGACCGTATCTTGAAGATACATGTAGTACCCCACAGTCTGACGACATTTTCTCCGCCGGTAGCTTTTATGAAAGAAGACTACGGCGATTATAATCATGATAACACCAAGGATGGCAGTTGGAATTGTCCAGTAGGGAAAATGTTTCCTCTCATTGTTTTTAAGTGGTAGTGAGGAAAACAAGTTGGTTGATGACGGCTTGGTCGGCGAGGAGTTAGTTGGCGACGGCGTGGTGGTCGATGACTGTTTTGTTGCTGACGGTTTGGCTGACGACGACTTGGTTAGTAACGGCTTAGGTGGTGATGGTCTGGCGGTTGAAGTAGGCGAAGCAATTGTTTGCCTCGCAATAGTTGAAAACATGACCGGGAAAGACCGCAAGGAGGAAGTGACAGTTA
This sequence comes from Orbicella faveolata, assembly GCF_042242905.1. Classification (NCBI taxonomy): domain Eukaryota; kingdom Metazoa; phylum Cnidaria; class Anthozoa; order Scleractinia; family Merulinidae; genus Orbicella; species Orbicella faveolata. The sequence continues at coordinate 24,459,032 of NW_028301553.1, forward strand.
TTGATAGAGAGTTATCACTGACCACTGAGGACTGCGGTGGAGTGGAAGGTGACGGGAATGCTGTGTAGATTAAAAATTTCAAACTGTCGGCTACTATAGCGTATACAGCACACTATGGAAACGACGTTTTGTAAGACGTCCCTGGTAGTATTTGGGGTTACCCTTCTACATGAAAAAGCTGTCCCGACATTCTGAGTGTTTAAAACATGAGTTTAAAAAGAGTTGACCCGCTTTAAGGTTCTTAATTAGAGGACAATTTCCTTCAAAACGAGTCACCAGGTTCACATTTACAGTTGCGGAACTAGGGGAAGGGCCCGGGGGGAAGGGGGTCCCGTTAATCTTAAAGGTAGGCATGTACACTAGGTAAAATGGCTAATGTTAAAAATGGCGATGAAAATTGATGTTGTTATTTTTGCCCCATCTCACCGAGGCTAAAAATAAGGAATTCATCAGTATCATCTTACTTTTTACTCATTCAGTTTGCTGCGTACGTTAGTACAGAATTGTGCTTTTGTTTTATGTCGAAACATTAGGCTTAATTAAGATTCATGTACTTCTTTTTCTATAGGTCCTTAATAAAACATGTGTGATTAAATTTCAGAGTATCGATTTATTAATCATGTATTTGGTTTGGTATCGCTTTTTAATTTTCGTATCTAGTTCGCGAATCTGAGAGCTACTTAATCGTTAACGCACCGATTGAGGCCTAATTTAAAATAACCGTTATGCTGCTTGTCATAGCGTAATCCTATTATACTATGGTCTATCAGGTTGGCAATTAACCTCAGTTCTAAAGTAAAAATACAGCAAAGCTAGAATCTTAGATAACTTCCCCTGGAGTACGCGATGCAAGTCCATTACGGTTCCAGGTTCCCTCCCCCAACTCCCGACCCGTGCCTTGGCAGCTCTCACCGGTAACCATTTATACTCTTGGGTGAAGGGAAGAAATGCCAGAGTTAGGTTTCTTACCCGACAGGAGCACAAGACAGTGGTTACGAGGTTGGCACTGTTACAGCTTTCAGGGGAAAACAAAATAATAATAATAATAATAATAATAATAATAATAATAATAATAATAATAATAATAATAATAATAATAAATGAACCGAAGCTAGACTCACCACCACTACGGGGGTAATATCCAGACGTGAAGGCTACGCTACCGTAACCACATAACGCCTTGACGCGAACGAGGAAAACGTAGCTACGTCCCTTTTCCAGGCCTTCGCACTTGATTAACAAGCGAGCTGCACTTGTTATGCTGCTTTTAACCTTGGTATTATCTTTCAATATCACAATGTCATAACCCTAAATGGTACACAGAAAAAGGCATGAATTGAAAGCATGGATTTCGGGCTACGTAAGGGGATTTCTTTGAGGTTTTCTACTCCGATTGTGACGAAATGATGAGCACAACTTGTTTTAATGCGATCTGTTTTACAGACCACGTTTATAGAAATCTGTCATATACGAACAACGGCTCTCGGATCGACTCTTGAGTGCTGCAAAGAATCATTTTAAATAATTACAATAGGTAGACAACGAGCGGGGTCTGGGACAAAGAAGTAGAGCGAGGTCTCCCCCAGGCCTCGCTCGTCGCCCGCCTGCTTTTTCGATCATTCCCACTGACTGAAGCCTGGAACAGGCTATTCTCACATGCGTTCATTCAGGTTCGATATGCCTTCTCAATATGCACAGAGGGAATAAACCGCTGTGATTAATACTGGCCCATCATGCAACTTCACCCAGAGATCCCGATTCATGGTGCTGAACAAAAGGACTGTCGCCGGATCTCTTTGAACAAGGATGGAAGGACAGGAGATACGCCTGTTAATTATTTGACTATCATTTGACTACCTCATGGTAGTCAAATGATAGTCCGAACCATTTGATTGGTTCTTTCCTGATCGGAATTTTGCCATAGACCGTTTCCATGGAAACGGTCACGAGCCGTGTATTTTTTTTGCCTTTGAAACCCGAAAAGAAACCAAGGTCTGAGCGTCACATAATAAACTACTTACTAACCTAGCTTGCTCGAGCCGTACTGGGGAATATTGACTCTCTGTTGTTTTTGTACTGGCACGATCTGAGGCCAATATTTCCCAGTAGGGCCCTCGCGCTTGGGTAGTAAGAGGTTATTATATAGGCTTCGCTGTACCTCAATTCTGTCAGGTAAATTCTTCGGTGGATCCCACGTCAACAGAAACGTGTCAAACGATTCGTCGGGAACGACATCACTAAGGGTGCCAGGGAAATACTTGACAGTCAGGTTTGCGACTGGTTCTATAGAGGTAGGTTTCAGTTGGATGTATGTTTGAATGGGAGTACTAGCCTCCAGCTGGGCAACTGCCGTGACAGTGAAGACGTATGTCTGACCACAAGAAAGGTTCTGGCTGAGGCTGGTCCCGTAAATCTTTGTCCTAATTGGGTCAAAACTACTGCAATTCGGGCATGTAGTAATTACCACGTAATACTGTAAAAAGAAACCAAAAAATATAAAACAAATAATCATTATAATACAATTCAGATAAATGATTGATAAACATAGAAAATAGAAATTATCTTATAAAAGCGAACGATTTCGACTTAGTAGCATCATTAGGGTTAAAGCCGTCCGAGATTGTCCATGGGAACAACTGCGCAGTATAGCAAAAAAAAAAAAAAAAATCTCCGCAGATCAATTTATCATGCCCAATTTCGTAAATGAGAGAAGTTTTATAATACTCCGTTGCAAAGTCGTGAAAATATGGGACCCCAAACTTACCCATTGCTACAAAGAAATGTCTGCCAGGGAGCAGGTGTTGACCCCTGGCAGACGTTTCTCTGTGACAGTTGGTAAGTTAACTTTTGGTGAGCTTGCAAAGGACTCTGATGGAATTGCGCTTTTTTTTACTGAACTCGGCATGATAAATCGAACGGTGACGCTTATATTTTTGTTTGAATCAAAAATTCAGAAACGCGTGACACCGGTAGAAAGGTCCATTAATTTGATTGTGCAAAGTTGATTTCTGTTGGATCATTAATCCCTTGATTATCAGTTCTTTGAGAAAGATCACCAAGAGATTTTAGTTCAAAATCTCAATCTTCGAAATTTATAGTTTTTTTGTGCGAATTTTTGAATCAGTTTTCGTGGTACTGCCTTCTGGGAAGGCATAGCCACCATGTCATGGCGTTGTAAGTGAGTGAGTCCGTATACTTTCACAGGACAACCAATTCCTCTCACATTAAAATGACAGACTGTAGTGTGACATGAGTAAGACCGTACATTTCCACAGTGAAGGAAATCCAACACCCCCAACGAACTAGCCACGTGAAAATAAAGTCAATTTGCGATTCACCATCTTTGTTTTGCCAATGTGGGATAATGAGCAAAGTACGTTTGATTCACAGCTGCTTAATACACAGTCTGGAATGGGTGTTTATTCGATAGCTTTGAGCTCGCGAACAAACACCTCCGATCGACAAAACACATAATCGGCATGCAAATCGACATAAGTTTCCTCTAGCGGCGTTAGGTGAAGGTCACTGTTGGTCACTGTTGCAGCTTTTGAGCTGTACCAGAACGGATGGAAAAGAAATAAAAGTTTCTTGGCACGATTAAAAAGGTGAGTTGACTGAAATCGTTATTTTGCTTGAATTTTCATTTATATTGTGGTATCATAGTTTCTTTTATCGTGGATGATATTCATTTTCAAAGCCAAAAAATAAGGAAATTCTGTGAAAGGAAAGCTTTGTTCTACGCTATTGTTCTACGGTTTTAAATGGCATCGATATATCTTAAAACATTGAGTTGAAAGAATAACCCACTTATAGCAAATAATTTACACGTTTTTTTACACGAAGACTTTGTACCCAATGATATGGAAATAAATCCTCACTCAGGGCCTTTCTGTTGCTAAGTGCATAGGTCTTGAAATATTTTTTCTTTTTCTTTTTCATTCATTAAATATCCATGGTAATTAACTGCTAATGGAACAGCCATACTGTTTGAATTTTAGTACATAACATAGAAGATTGTGAGGTACTGGAGTCAACAATGTATCAGGAATAATAGGTCTTTTTGTCTGCAATTTATGGAGGGTGAGGTTGTTGACGTATATATTTAGCGATTGGGTTATCATTTTGGTAATAACAATGTTATACTTATTAAAGAAATTAGTAAATTATAATCATAATTATGATTTTAATTCATACCCTCTTTTATTCTGTTTGTAGGACAATGAAATGGCTAAACTTATTGACAAGTATCAGCTGCATTGAAACAAGATATATTCAAGATACATGATTGATGTCACAAGATTGTACAAAGACAAACACAGTTGAAGCAGTCTCTCTTGGCTGTTCAGCACAGTGTATCGTGATGTTAAATTTTAAGCTGCGTGAATCGAAATAAAAAAAACTACGATAAAAGACACCTAATCAATTAGTTATATAAAACTGCTGGAATACAGTCACAAGACTGTTCATTTTAAGTATCAACGTTGTCGTGTAAGGAACTCAACTGAGATATTTCTCTGTGAAATGATATTGATGTTACCTAGAAATGCAAGCTGTAACATTTGTGTTTTAGGCGTGTTTTTTTGTTCTGATCACATGACTTCCAAATTTGGTTGTCTATAAAAGGAGTGAATGGATCTGCAATGCTACAGTCCCTGTCTGTAACTCACCCTGTCAACTGACGAGCGTACAACCTCTAATCTGTCCGATCATAACCAAATCCCAATTTGTATTGAGCAACGAACTCAGTTCTGACCAAGTCCTCCTTTCGTCACAATTTTATCATTGACTATATCTGTTCACTTACCCGTCTGCATTTCATACAGCATTGCTTTTTTACTGCGATGTTATTTCTACAAAAATAAACGGCACGCAATGCAAGCAGAAGCGGTGACATTTAAACTGCCATTTCTAAAATTCTGTCCAGAAAATTGGAAAAAAACCTAACACACGGATGCTTGAACGTAACTAGAAGACAATGGATAAAATACAACTATCACTCCAGTCCCGATACCTGCGTTTAACAACTGGAAATCTAACCAACACTTTGTCGATGCTACAAGCCGCCTAAAAACGACTTCACTCGATCCCGAAAATCAAGATGGTGCTTTGCAAAAACACAGGTTTAGTTGCCTGTTCCCCTCGTTTCGATTCAGGATAAATCGTGCGCGACATAAGCACGATGACGTCAAAAGTCATCGCTTGATAAAACAGTAGCCACATGCAATCATAGGCTGCCTTTAATTGGGGAAACTGGGCGCATGCTCAGGGAACGTACTCCATGGTGAACACCTTCGAGCCATTACGAGAAACCCGCCCGCCCTCTAATCGGAAAACGTATTTGAGTTGGGAGGTATAACAATCGATGTTACTCACCAGAATGGGAATTTTAACGTTGCTTGGTGGTCCCCATGTCAGATGAGCAAGGGTCGGGTTATGGCTGTCTGCATGAGCCATCAGCTTGGTAACTTGCCCCAGTGAAGGCTGTGTAGCTGCTGTTGTTTCTGCCCATTTTCCAGTTCCATACCTTGAATGCACCTGGATCCACACCGTGTAAGTTGCTTCTCTGTTCACAGTTACATTTACCGACGTTTGATTAAAATCGTATATTATTTTGTATCTAGTAGGATTATAGAGGCAGTCATCACATCTATACTTGAAAAAGTAGTACTGCAAAAGAGAAAAGAGAAACGCAAAATAGACATTCAGAGAACTGTAACTAGTAAACTATGAGCAAGATGTCTCAAAGCTGTTACAGCCTTGACAAAAAAAAAGACAAACATTTTCTGTAAACGCTTTCAGCAAAGTCTACCAAACGCAAGCAATAGCTGCTTACTGTAATGCTCATCTAACAAGGAACATTCTCGCATATAATTTACCTTATCTGCAAAGGCGTTTTATTTTTCCAGTAATCACTTTTAGAAGAACATGTCAACACCTTTCGGGGCCGAGGGACACTTCTCTAAAGTGCACTCCTCTCCAAGTTGGACAACTCACTACGATGGACACCTTTAATAAAGTGGACATATTGTGGAGGTGTCCACTCTCTATGTCAGGAACCTAAGAAGGATTCCTCTCCATTGTTTACACCTTACTAAGGAGGACACCCTATACGGTGGACAGCCTTCCAAGTCGTACACCTCGTAAGGTGCATCACTGTCCAAGGTGGACACCTCTCTGATGTGGACACCATGCAATGGTAGACGTATTTTTAAGGTTTACACCTCTCTGAGAACTGTTAACCTTGGATGGTGAGCACCTCAGTTGCGTAGACTTTATTCCTAAGGTGTACGCCCCTCCAAAGTGGATAGTTATCAGTGGTAGATTATTCTCGAACTTGTGGACACATTTCCAATGTGGACATAGGAATCTAAATCTACAAGGTGCAAACCACCCCAAGGACAGCTGGGGCTGGTCATGTTGGAAAGCGTTTGCAATTCAAGATAAGGTCTACATTTTGCTACTTACATAAAATTCAGATGGATTGAAATCTGTGGGTGGTACCCAGTGGCACACAATTAAAGAGCTGGATGGTGTGACCTTGCAATTAAACTGGGTAGGCATTCCACTGAATGCTGGAACAGCGTAATATAGTTGACTGGGTTTTCCTCTGCCTTGGGTTGTGAGCACTTGCACTTCAAACACGTACGCCATGTCATAGCGTGTCAAATTTACTGTGGCAGTTGTTGTGTTCACGGTCAGCTCTTGCCATCCATAATACTCACTCCAGTAACAGTACCCACGGCCTTGAATGCAATGCCATCTCACTTCATATTGCTGCCAAATAAAATTAAATATGCATATATACTATAGACTATAATAAAGGATGAATTCCATATAATCGCCACAACCGCATTTCATATTGCTGTCGCATAAATCTTAATATTAAAGAGACTCAGATAAAGGCGGGCTTCCATTATCATTACGATCGTTACTCGACTACTAATTTCTATTTGATCTCCACTAGCGAATAACGCCCGCAAGGACCTGAATCAAACAACGACGCACGGCATTTGGGTATATTTCTACTACAAGGATCGCTCCATCCTCTAGAGAGTGGTTTCCATCTGTTCGCAATTCTGGCAGTATCAGGTGGTAGAATGCCTACGGGCGACGACTATTAGACGATAGTGCTCGCTCAGCGAAATGGCTAAACGCAGCTTACTCCGTCCGATTTTTAGTTGAAGGTAAAAAGAATTCACCCTACCACATGGATACGAGATAAGGATACCTGAAAGTGCCCATGAAGTAAAAAATAATTCCTGCTTATTTGAAAGGCTTTTCAAAGTAAAGAAGAATGGCGTTTTCCTTTTTGGAACATTTGTTTTCGTTTTAGAGGTATTCACGTTTTTCTATTATGCAAATGAGGAAGGTGATGATGTCATAAATAGTTCCACTTAAAGTTTAAAGAACACTGCTTTAATATTTCTGGAGAAATTCTTGATTGAGTGTTGTACTGTTATTGGAACCACCTATGACGTTCATAATACAAAAACGTAAAGATTTCTAAAACGAAGAAAGATATTCCAAAAAGGAAAACGCTATTCTTCTTTACTTTGAAAAGCCTTTCAAATAAGCAGCATTTATTTTTCACTTCTGAGACACTTTAAAAGAAAACACGAACGCTTCAAGCACCACTTTGTGCCACTTGTGAGGTCATCAATTTAAATGTCATCAGATATTCTTGATAAGCAGATAGTAGTACTAGGCTAGGTCTTTCCGTACAATGGTCAGGTTTAGATATCGACGACACTCCGACGTCGCAAATCGAAAAACAACGTTATCAGTTTTCGTGCAAAAACGGTGGTAAAATGGTTCACTATGCCTATGATTGATCAAGGTCCATTTCTAGGCTTCGCCCGTAATTAACATTCAACTTTTCACGGCAGCCACAAAGAACATGCAACGCAAAAGGTAACCAGAGTAAAAGGGTCGAGAAAACAAGAAAGGAAAGGGGCAACAAACAAAACTGGGAACGGTTAAGGGCAAAAAAACAAAAAAAGTTCCAAATTTTGGCTTATGCGCATGCCCGGCATTGAAATATTGCTCAATTTTGTACGTAATCCTCGAAAAATCTCTCCTTTTGGTAAAATAAAGCTTTCTTAGCAAAACTTAGGCTTATTTAGCGTCGTGGCAGCCAAATACGCTTACTTAACGGTTAAAAACGGTATTTATTGGCGAAAATTTGTTATTCAAAGGGTTAACGATAACAATAGAGACAATCGAGGGTATCTGTCGAAGGCCTATGGGCTGATAGTTGCCCTTGGAAATGTTACGTTTAAAAAAACTACCCATAAGTCCTTAAAGAATACTTGTTTTTAAGAACGTACAATTTCCGCCGGCAACTATCAGGCCATAGGCCCTCCACAGAAACGATCTAATCACTAGAGGAGATTTAGTTCGAATTCTACGAAAACAATTACATTAGTCGTTCCCGATTGCTATGAGGAGAAACCCCTTTGAAATCTCAAGCTCATATTCCAATTGTTAAATAGACGCAGGCATTTTAGAATGCAATTTCTCACAAGGTGTTTTCTAAATCGCCCATGGAGCACGGATTTAAGAAACGTATATACTTACCACGTCTAACCCGGACGGAATAGACCAACGATACCAGGACAAGTAAACTTGCAATCTATATCTTCCAGTTGCGTGGCCAGTAACATAGCTCACTTGAAGATCAAGAGGTGGCACAATAACTTGAATACTCGACTCTTTTCCCTCTCCATAAGCTGTTACAGCTCGAACGTAAAACGTGTAGGTGTCACCAGCGAAAAGAGGTGTCTTAAACCGAGTCTGACCTCCAGTGACATCTGTGCTATTGAGTATGTAACAGTACCTGTACTTTGTGGTGTCACACCAAGAAATTAAATAACGCTGCAACCAAACAGATAGGAGGTTCCAGTCAGCACTAAAAGCCCAAGAGAGATAAAGCAATACTTACTAGACATTATGTCAGGTCATGTTATTTTTTATTTATCCAATAAACGCTCTAGAGCTCTCATGAAGTCGTTCTGAAGTGTTTGTGTATTGAGAATTGAGAATTGAGAATTTGGTGTGCTGGTTTTTGAGGAAAAAGAAAAATCTCAGACAACGCGTTTGTGAACAATACCTTTCACTTAAGACTGTCTGTTCACCGTCGGCTGACTGAACGTGGAAATGAAATGCTTTACCTTCAAACACTTCACACTGACTAAAATAAGGAGGTATTTTCTTTTAGTATTTTTTTTTTACACAAATCAAGTCATTGTATACTGGCCCAAATTCTCCTGCAATAGAGAAACATTCAGGGCTGAAAAAAATGCACGAAAATCAGTCCTTGTCCTGCTCTCCGGACTGGACGAAGATCTGATGAATAACAATTATATTAACAAGAATTAACAGCTTGTATTTAGGACAAAAACGATAAAAACATAAACGTTTCTAGCTAAGGAATAAATGGCACATGGCACCTTTATGTCTTTGGCTTCCACATCACTGGGTTTATCCCACTGAAGTGTCAAGGTGTAATTTTCAAAGTTCTGTCTCAGTTTTTGAACTTGGCCGAAATAGCGACTTATTGTGGCTGTTGTGGTGGATATCTCTCCAGGACCAAAGTTGGTATTTGCGTAAACATTGAAGCTATAGGTTTAGTCCCGCTCCAGGTTAAACACGTGGGTTGTCGTGTCCTTCAATGACACTTTTGAACCAGAGTTCTGAGAGTAGCACCCAGAACATGTCCAAGAGATGTTGTAATTCTGGAGCGTGGTAAAAAAATAGAAATAATAACAATAATCAGCACCAACAAAATAACAGACGACAAAGTAATAAAATATAAGTGGGCCGTTACTGATGTGTGCATAACTGTATGTTACAACCACTGATAAATGACTTCGTCTCGTGTCACTGTGCGATCGTGTGGGTGAAGGGGGCTGGTTCACCAGCTTAGAACAAACGCCTGTCAACAGGTGTCAGCAGCTACCGGTACCTTACAAACGACAAATTCGTGGCAAAAAATGTGATGAACAATAGTTACTACAACTGAACAATGGCAGTTGGCAAACGGTACACGAAACTGACAGCACATATCATCACGGCTTAAGTTTCAACGGACAAGATCGACTCTCAAATACTTTTCACTTGACTCTAAATATGGCCTCCGCTCACGTTGTCGAAACGTTCACCAATAAAAGTTCTATTCAGAACTACCCTTACCCAGGGGTCGGATAGCAGCTCTCGTAAGGTCTCACATGAATGACTTGATACCATTTGAGAGGACAATAGGACGAGCAACAGAAACAATGCCCCTAGCCCCAAACAATAACAGCTGCTAACAAGCAAAAGAATAACAAGCGTATGAGAGCTGCTAAACTTCTGTTATCCAGACGATCGCACTAGTTGAACTACTAATACTCTTAGTTCAAACCATTTACTTTGTCACTGATGTGTGCTAACTACCATCTGACAGAATGTCATAGCCTTATACAATTTATATGTACCTTATGACACGGTACAAGTAATTAAGTATATAAAAATTGCACTTTCGTCTCAATGCCAAGAAGAATGTTACATGCACAGTATTTACCTTGAGATCTCTGTTCAAATTAATTGTCCGTGGCGCAGACCGAGACAGTATGACAGTGTTGTCTCGAATTGTTTTTTGCAAGGGCCCAATAGAAGCTGAGAAAGGACCGGTCATCATCACGACGGTAATGCCCTTACCAAGACCACCTTTGGAAAATCTTGTCATCACGTCAAAAGAATAGCTGGTGTTAAAATAGAGGTGGTTGAAGGTGTAGGTAGTTTCCTTGCCGAGAGTGCGTGTGTTGACCGTTGTTTGATGTCCAGACATCGGATTTTTGAAAGACTGCTTAATCTCATAGTTCTGAAAAATATAACAAAAATACACGTTCAATTTTAGTGGTAGCAGACTATGGGCTTATCCACAAATTTGTCGGTTTAGAACTAGCTTGTAAAGGATAATAAAAAATACCTGATGAACATACTACTCTGTAGTCAACTGCTTTTATTTCACACAATAGGGTTTCATCCACAGACTTAAAAGGTGAAATTATCTTGCATCGCATTATGAACAGTACCACATGAAAGTGCTGCTCAATAGCTTTTACATGAATGGTCACACACACTGAGGGGTGGTATCCCCAGGCTTATTTAGGAGTACTTTGGATGGAATAACAAATAGAATAAACAACATTTGGGGCCAGTAAAGTTCGAAGGCTTTCCGCATGATTCAATGGACAAGGTCATTCACGGGCTTAAACCACCAGAGAGTTTAAAGTCTGAAGTTTCAAGCACATTTTAGAAAGTTCATTGACTTTGTATCGCATGTCAATATCGGACAGGAATCCGAGTAGTACATACTTTGATGGCATCCGAAGATACGCCCGCTGGTTTTTCCCAAGTTAGAACAATAGTACTGAAATCGGTAACAACAGCCTTCAGACTATGTACAGGCTCATCTTCCGCATCTAGCACAAGAAACAACAAATTAATGAGATAACTGTTACTTATGACCACACTTGTAATTTGCAAAGATACATACTACCTAGTAAGACGGAATATATCTATATCAGAAAACTGACGGAAGCATCCTCACTAAACTATTTTATGATAACTGCAGAAATTCTCGCGCGCTCCTTGGCTTATTTTTATTGTCAAGTAGCGGACAGAAACGTGAATTTATAATTTATGAGATGCGTCAACGAGCGAGAGCGGACAATTTGACAATTTGTTATCATAAAAAAAAAAAAAAAACAAATTGTTGTCTGCGGATCCACTCGGCTATCGCCTTGTGGATCCACAGCTTCTTTGACAATGCTATGACGAAATTCATGATCAATAACAGGACAGACGCAAGAAAAACTGATTGAATGTCTCGTGTTAGTGTAGTCAGAATCAATAAAAAGCAACAATAACAGGGTCATGATAATAAAGATCAGAATGAAATTTGGCAAAGTGACTCAAATTTCCCCTCACGCACTAATTGCGTGCTTATTGAACGATAGTAATTTCGCTGCTGCATAATGAAAACTACAAACCAAATAATGTCTTGGAATTGACTGGATCACTGTGCTTCCCCGTCAAACCCACGGACACCTCAAACACATAAACAATGTCCTGCTGCAAGTTGCCCACCGCAAAACTCATCGCTGAAGTATGACCCACTGGCCGAGGATTGACTCCACTTGTCAAGGGCCCATAGTAGATGTAATAAGTCTGAATAGGGTAGAAAAGGTTGTCAACTGTTACTTAATTACACTTGAAATAATTACATGATTTGTACAAACTTCAGTCCTTCTTCCCCAAGGACTATTCAGTGCTTTTTCAAGGACATTTCAGCAACATTCAAGGACTCGTTCCCCTTCGAATCAGCTGTTAAAGTTTGTTTCGGCAGATGACACAAAATACAGAATACTTAAGAGCCTGCTGAGGACAGAAATACTTCATATAATGATCACTCAATTCCTGTATCATCAAAATCAATTTTTTGCGACTTGAATCGTTTTTCTCAACCTACAGTTTGCGTCAATATTGCCGTGTTTTATGGTGTAGTCTGAGGTTTTGTGGGACTTGTCAATAAATTTCAAGGACTCCTGGTAAAATTGGACAACCTAAAGAACTCTTTAAGGATATAACAATTTTTCAACGACCGTTCAAGGTTTGTGCGAGCCATGTATAAATCTGAAAACAATTTAATGGCACATCAATTTAAAAGAATCGGGCCCAAGAAACGGATCCAAGAGAAAACATAACCTTCAAGTTTGAAAGGTTAAAAAACTGACTTTTCTCCAAGATTATAACACCTTCACCCTTTCTAAACAATCTTATTAAACAAATCTGCATGATAAAATTTGAGTAAAAGAGAAGGAAACATTAAATAAAGGTAAATATTAAAATGACATCGACGAATGCACTTGAGAGTAAGTGCTTTAATAAATCCTCTTTTGGAAATGTTTAAGTCTTAGATTCTTGTGGTAACTGTTCCCGCGTTTCCGGAATAAACCTTTCATAAGTTAAAATGCATTGTGCCCAGTTTATGTTAAGAGTGCAGTAGCCATAAGAAAACAATCAAAGCTTTGATAGTTCTCTCTATTCAACATGTCAAATTCAGTTCATGTTTCTCAAGGGAAAAACTTTCAAGGAGTCAATGAAATTGGTAGTGTTAGTGCAAGTATTATTACGTTGCAGCTAGGCGACGGGAGAAAAAGAAAACGCCGTAAATCTTGCTCTGCAAACGTCATGGAACACATCAGTTGATCTCAACAAACTTTAAAAAAAAAATTTGACGTCGTTTTGGCGGCCTTCTGATGGTTTTCATTAAAACTAGAAAATCCAATTGCAAAATCTGCAGGGAAGCAGAGATGTCAATTGCCAGCGCCGCAATTAAATGTGGAGCATAAAAACTCCCTCCTCACCTCGCGCATTTTGATTGACCATTTGAAACGAAAGCCTTAAGGAGTTTCTACCAACGCCTATAGGTCACATAATTATCAAAAGTTAAGGTAGCTCCCTATAGTTTTACGATCGCACGCGCGCCGGCTTAGGACGAAACCTCAATTAATCTGCGCGCGCTCAAAGGAAAGCGTCAGTGTTTCTCAATAATTTATGACGTCAACGTGAGCACAAAAAGCAAACTGACGGACAATTTTCTCGCGTTTCGTTGTGTGAAATTCCGTAAAATTTGGAAAACGGGTAATAAATACTTTAATTTAGTTGGAGCTCGTTTTTCAGGGAAATCTATCTGACCAGTTTTTCCGCAGAGATAAATTTGCAAAAATCTGAAAAGAAAAAAAACTGTCTTTACAAACCCTACTTCTATCGTGTTTAAAATTCGTGTCTCGCCGGTTTTAATGTAATGTAAAAAACTTGGAAGATTTCACCAAAAAAAATTCAAGAAAATCGCAAATAAAGCCATAAAAACGGTAAAAAAGGTAATTGTTTGGGCATTTATAATTCAGGATTAAAAACCAAGATTTTAACGTAGATGTTAGTTAATCAATATATCATCATTGCTTATTACATTTAATAAGTTTGAGAGGACTGGGTGTTAAAACAAATGCAAAAACAGCTTTCAAAGCATAACACCAGCGCGGAGGGCAATAAACCATTACCCTATTGAGCCACCTTAATCAAAACTTTAGGGAGTTTTAGCAAACCACGACGGCGACGGCGACGAGAGCGACACCAAACAAAAGGTTTAATGAGCAGAACAATAGCTGTGCACGTGTGTTTTGAATCTTGGTACATTTCTTTGCCGTCCTCTGCAAAACAACGACGTGAAATGACTAAGTTCTGTGTATTTTGAAGAACGCGAACCACAATGGCTAATTTTTGGTATCTTCTTTTAGAATTGAACGTTGTTGGTACATGTTTAGCCTGAGCAAGTTTTTAGACCGATAGGCGTATTGAACACATTTACAGAGTTGCAACCTTCGAAGGTAAAATATAAATTCGTTTTTTACAAGGTGTCGTCCCCGCCGTCGCCGTCGTCATTGCTAAAACTCCCTTTTGTCAGGCGGCAACAGTACGACGCACTGCACTGTAAGTGGTTTTAAACCTAAACAACACTTTCTTCAGCCAATACAAACTGTGCAATCTATGTTACCGCCTGGAATCAACCCTCCTTACATGAAGATGATTGCAACTTACCAAATCGCCGTGCGGTTTATCTTTTGGTGGCTGCCAAGTTATCTCTATGGCTGTGTAGTTATGTGGCGTCGCCTTTACATTTTGAGGAGCTGTTTCTGCTTAAAACAACCAAACAACAGCAGCGCTTCAAGGTAAATGAAATTAAGTCACAAAATTAATAAATTTGACATTGACTTTGTCGCGAACGCTTCCACGCTTTCGTAGAACAATCTTTCGCGAAAGAGCCGTACACGAAGCCAGATATTATTTATCCATGCAAGATCCTGACTAACAATCAGACAAAGTAACGACCACTTCTCTGATCAGACCGTGCTTACTACTGAGCTAAACCACGCTTTGCATGTGACTGAGACCGCTCACTTGTGAAAATCACTCAAACTTCATGGATCTCTGCTGACAGGGGTGCCACCCACCGGACCAAAAAGAAAAAATCTGTGACTTTTCCCTGACTGTAAAGCAATTTTCACTGACCGTACAAGATGATTATTCTGGGCATGAATCCACAAAAATGAGAATGGCTCAGATAATTCTTAAAACAAAATTGCCTTAGCTTGTCTATACAACAATATCTAATAAAATAATTTGCGGCAACCTTGAGATAAAATTCCATTACTTTTCACTGACTTTGTACAGGGATGCAGAAATTCCCTGACCTGATACAAAACTCCCTGACTTCCCCCTGACCTTGAATAAAATCTTATTTTCCCTGACTTTTCCCTGACCGTGACAATCCTGTGCAGACCTAATAAGCTGGCTGCCCTTACATCGCAGCCTTGTTGATGATTTTTTAACTAGTTGTACCATGGGTAGAACGTTCTTTCCCCGTCAGAATAGGTTTGCAAAAGCCGTAAGGAATTTCTGGTGAAATTCGCAAGCCTTCAGAAGGGTTTGGGGAATTTCAGGAAATGTTCGGAAAACGTCAAATTACCTTCAGATATTTTCAAGAGGCTTCGGGTGAAGTTCGACCAGCCTCGAAACACCTCGGATGAGCGTCGGTAGTCTTAAGCTTCTTTGTAATCTGCACTGGTGTTGTACTTTTTCCACTGGTGTTAAACTTGAACTGCATTGCTCTTAGCCAATCGAGAATCAAGTAATTTTGTCAAGCGAACTATAACAATGTTAGTGTTATATATGTCAATATCCATCTAAACTCCATACCTGTTGACCGTTGTGGTATCTTAGGAATCCCCTGGTACTGAGGGACAGAACGTTTAACATCTACACTGTAAGCTTGCAGCTGAAAAAAAAAAAAAAAGACAAAAAAAGCATTTATAACAACATGATAAACTAAAGCAGATTCTACCTGTCTCAAACATGCACTTATAGATTAATTTAACAAAAATTCGCACGTTTGAGAAACTGAAAGTTCAAGTTCAGTTGGATCTGTACAATAGTTATCAATTTACATTTTGATGTTCAAAGTAAACAAGTTGTTTTCTTTTTTTCGTCGCAGAATTTTCTCTAAGTAAAGAAAACCTGTTCTCTGTGTTTCTATCGAGTTTTAGTATAGATCTACCAGCGTTCTATCACGAAAGCCGTTTTCTTATTGGCTACGCTACTCGCTATCTATTGTGATAGATAGTGAGTAGCGTAGCAGTGTACTTTTGTTAACAAAATGACGGCCGCTTCTTGCCGTTTTCGAAGAGTCTGTGAAGAGGATTTAGATAAAGTTCTGAACGACTGGTTGACTTATAATAAAACAATTAGATTATTCGCTCTCGATTTCTATTTGTGATAACTGACTGACTTGGGCTGCGCCATCGTCAACTATTAAACAATTAGATTATGAGCTCGAGATTTCTATCGCGTGATAGTTGACGAGGACGCAGCCCGAGTCAACTATGGCGCGATAGAAATCGAGGACGAATAATCTAATTGTTTAATAAAGACGCTCTTGAAAGTTTGGGAGAACTCGAGAAAGACTCACCTTTCGGCTCGTGTTCCCACAGCATTTCTCGTTCTCCCAAAATTTCCTATCGTGTTTCTATTAAACAATTAGATTACGAGCTCGAGATTTCTATCGCAAGATAGTTGACGAGGGCGCAGCATGCGCATAGAAATGACCACACTGACGTGACGCTTCGCTTTCCTTGTGGTATAGAAACTTCGCCTATGTTTTCCCGGCACGGGACAATATTTCATTTCTCAGATCTCTCCAAGGATATCAAAGAAAAAAAAAGTTTCGAAACCCAGACCTGGAATTTAAGCCAGAACTTACGATCGTAAAAAGATCAGATTAGGCCTTATCAAAGATACACAACCTTATATCGATGGAGCGGTCAAACTCTCTTTTGTCGCACAAGGCAATGAATGGGCTAAACGGAAGACCAAGAAGCTGTCCAAAAGTAAATCCAAGGGGTAAAATCACTGATATTGACATGGAAAATGAAGAATATAAAATATAAACGCAACAAAAAGAAAATGAAAATGTGGCATGGTGTATAATTCGATCCATCGATAGCTTTGACAGCTCTTAACCAAAACATTGCTAAAACCACGTGGTTTAAGAGTTTCACGCTCGAGAAGCGTTTTTCTTCCGCGCATTATTTCCAGTTTCCATATCGTCTTATTTCCATTACTTGACTTTCACGGCTTGAACATTTTTTTACAATCGAACCTCCCCACTTCGGACCTCCTGGGGACAGAGGAAAGTGGCCGTCGTAGAGAGGTGGCCAGTAGGTAGGCGTGTAATATGATGCCCTTATGTCCTTATTTGCAACATTTTTTGTGTGGCATATAAATACGTAATACAATCAAAGGGTATCAATAAAACAGGAACCAAACAGAAACAAAATCAACCGCGCGTGGAACGGATCAAGCTTTGTAATATTTTACGATAAAAAATTGGGTTTTGAACTGGCTGTTGTCAAGAGGTTAATTTTGTAGCTGGGGCGCTCTTTAGTAACCTTTACCGTTGTGAACAGGTTCGCCGTTGTAGAGAGGTTAAAATAAGAGTAAATGTATGGACTATCCGCCGGGTCATAAAGCGGCCGTTAGTAGTATAGGGAATGAGGGTTTCAGCGCATTGGACCAAAAACGGCTTTCAACAGGCTCTACAAGTCGAAAAAATGCCTTCGCCAGGCTCCAACTCGAAAAACCCGATTTTCAAGCTTTTCAAATGAGTTCTGATGCTTTTTCCTCCCCTCATTCTCCATAATACTCTAATTAGATAACTCTTTATCCAACACATGATGCCAAGCGAAGCCCTGGCCTGCTTCTTGGCAGCGGAGGCTAAAGCAAGTTTTTGCTTGAAAAAACGCAGCTGTGTCGAGCATGGGATGAAGAAGCAGAATAGCCAGTATCGCGTAGCCGGAAGAGTCAGAGCGAGGAATGAGCTTTAGCCCATCCGCAAGCGGTTTCGCGTCAGCGAAAATTACGATGGAGCGATTTATGATGTGTTTTCTTACAAGTGATGATCACCATTTAACTATTACCATTTCATAATCAAAACTGTATGTTTCAAATAATATTTCCAACAAATTTTTAATCAAATGTTAATTTCTCATGTTATTATTCAACATGGTTTTTGAACCAAAATTTATGTAATTTAAATGGGAATCATCTATTCAATTAATACATGTCAGATACTGGATTTAAAAGTATCAAAAAATCTATCACTGACGAAAGAATTAAAAAGTACCTTTTTCAACTAACAAACTTTTAGATGCTATTGCTAATGAAACAATTTCAAAAGAAAAACTAAAACAAATTCGAAAATACATTGATGTGTCTAAATCAAAAAAAAAAAAGGTCACAAAGAGTATGCAGATGCAAAAGTTATGTTCAAGAAAAGGAAAGAAGAAAGACTGAAGAATCAGCAACAACAACCAATCACTAAAAGTAAAGAATCTAAAACAAATGATTGAAAAACTGATTGGATCTATTAAATTAAACAAAGTGAAAAAAGCTGAGATTGTTAAGTGAAGTTATTGTTAAAAAATGGTGCTGATGAAAATATTAATAAAATGAAAAAAATCTGAACTTATTAATTTATCTTTGAATAATAATTTCTACATTTTCTGGTATTCAGTTGAAAATTAATGTTTACCAACCTTTTAGGAATTATTTTTTTTTTTTAAATTTGTAAGTGATTGTATTCGTACATTGGATCTTATCAATTGTAGACACTTCTTCAGTCCAGTTTGGGGTATATCCTTTATGAAACACTTTTCTCTTGTACTTACTTATTTTGACTTTATCACCAACTTTGAGCTTTGGTTTTGATAATGGTTTTGTATTACCAATCAGATAAAAAATATACAATTCGTTCATTCTTCTTTTAACTGGCTTTAATAGGTGTCATTTTTATTGAACTGTGTTTAGTGTTATTATACTGTTCTAATATTTTGGGTAGAATGTCTAAATACTGTGTATTACCTTGAACAGTAAACTGGTTCCACATCTTAGTTTTTGTTTTATTCTATCTTTCACAAACAGATGATTTTTCTTCATTCTCAGTGGAATACAGTGTTATATTACGCTTTTGAAATAAGTCTTTCAAATGTTTGTTATAATATTCTTTACCCTTATCAGTCCAGGAATATTGTGGTTTTCTGCCTTCTTTGAATATTTCTTGAAAAGCTCGTGCCACAGTTTCACCTTTTTTATCCTTTGATGGAACAATCCAACCATATTTACTGAACACATCTAAAACCATCAGAAGATATCTGTAGCCTTTATTCCATTTACTGCACTGTTGCATTTCAACTAAATCAAAACACCATATTTCATCAATATGATTGACTATTACACGCCGTCGAGTAAAGTTACGTTTTATAGGTTTATGTAATTCATCAGCTAATTTTTCTTGCCAGTTACTCGATGGCCTGCGAACGCAAACGTATTTCCTGCTGTCGCTTTTCTCCGCCGAAAATGACGTCTGCGAACCCGAGCCAGGAAACGATTTCTGTGACGTAGGAATATTAAGTCAATCACAGTTTAGCTCGAGTAGCCCCAGAACTACTGCGCGAGGTATTCGCTGCGAGGAGCGCTCGAGTTTCATTCTATCATGGAATCTGATTGGCGAAAGAGAAACAAAAGTCATAACGTCACAGAAATCGTTTCCTGGCTCGCAGAAGTTATTTTCGGCAGAGACAAGCGACAGCTGGAAATACGTCTGCGTTCGCAGGCTAGTTACTCGACGGCTTTTTCCGTTTTTTTTTTTTTTTGTTTTTTTTTGTTTTGTTTTGTTTTGTTTTGGAACACCAAGTCCTAGTTTTTGTTTACTATTAATTAAAAATCGAGCTGTTTGACCCCACTTTGACATTTCACCAAAAGGGATTTCATCCAATGACTGCACCATTTGTCGATCACAATCTCCTTTGTTTTTACCCATGCCGTAACAAATATCACGATAAGCAGCTATTTCATCTACTTTGTTATATGGTTGTACATGCCATTTGGTGACCTCACCAGTATTTTTGTCGTATTCTAATTGTTTTTCAAGTGGATTATATGGACCCATATATTTGTACCTTCCAGGAGTAAAACCGGCTTTAGGTTTTGGTAGTTTGCCAATTGCTTTGTGGATGTCAAGTCGACCACCTTTTTTTCCAGGATAGCGTTTCTTCCAATTTTTCCCAAGATAGTGAGCAGGATTTAATAATACATAATCACCATTCGAAATACCATCGACAACATGGCTACCCCATTTATCAACAAATTCTTTGATTTGTTTATCAGTCACACCATTGGATGATCTTCTTTACCAATGGTATTAAAAAGAAATGTCATGTGTTTTTCATAGAATTTGATTTTATCAGCTTTATTCAAATCTTTGACATTCACAGAACCATCAGCTTTAACAGATCCACCTTTGTACATGTCAGCATCAAGATCCATTCTGTCAGTTTTGTATTTGTAATTAGGCCTAACTTTGGTTGACAATTGATTGATTACTTCAGATCCAACTTTTTGAATAACAGGAGTTGCTTTCTTTATTCCATAATATATTGCTTTCTTTTGCAATTTCGGATCTCTCATGAATTCGGAAGCATAACATCTTCCTGCTTCAACACCTTTCTTGGCTAAATAAGGTATCCCCTTACTGATAATTAATTCAGCTCCAGTGTCCGCTATCGAACTTAAAATACCCTTTCCTCTTGCTCTTTTTTCAGCTCTCTCAATTTGCTTCGCTAATTCAAAACTCAAATTCATAGGTTGAAATCAGAAGCATATCACCTAGAAGCGATTAACTCCGTTCCAATGCTGGGATTTTTAGCTAACTAATCAAAATTTACTTCCTAATATGGAGTGTTGCACAAGGTTACGTCACAATGTCTTCGTCTCTGCCGGAGCAATGGCGGACACGGTCGTTGTTTTCATGTTGAGAGTAGGTTGTCGTTTTCTCAACCTTTTTCTGTGCTCATCAAGAGAATCAAACGAGCTTTTTCTAGGAGCTGCTAGTGTTTTCAAGGCCAGAGATGATCTAAGTCTCAACTGCGGGTATCAAAACAAGTCAGAAAATCACGTTTATGTTGAAAATGTTTGTTGAGAACACCGGCGTTTGACAAATGATCTTTTGTTCGTTTGCTGGGAGACAGGGATCAGTATTGTGATTATTTTTGCATGGAACTTTAGTAAGATAATATAATTTTAAGAAGAGTCTGGGCTCCCGTCGTTTTTACAGGGTTTAAACGGTCAAAATCGGACTTGAAATTTGGGGCTTTTTCCCTGAATTGTGTCATACCAGGTCATACATTCGCGGTATTTCGCGGGAGTTGGTGTGATTCCTACACGTGTGTTTTTTTCACGGTAAGTGTATAATTTCGTAGCTCGGTTTGTTTCTTTAATATTTTATCGTTTTCTTGCTAATTTGTTTTTGTAGAGTGTATGTAATCCATTAGTTTGGCCGATGTTCGGACACTCTAGTCACAACCAAGAGGAAACAACTGTTCATGCAAGTATAAATAAATCTGCAAGAGCTTGGATTTCGTCAATGTTAAATTCGTTGCAGTGTAAATATATCGAATCGATTGTAGTAAATTTTTCCTATCATGTTCACTGCCTGTCTTGAATTGGTATCTCAAATGTTATTCAGTCATCTACAACAATTTGACTGCTTTTGACAACCCCCAGTTCTTCACGGCTCTGTCAATTCCAAACCCGCTCATCCCCCCGGGCTTTTGACAGTTTGTTTTGGTGCACGGAAAATCACCATGGTGTGGCCGTGAGATAAGTGCGATGTTCCACCCATGGGATAGTGTAAAAATGGCATGTTTGTTTTATAATGATATTGCTGTGTACTCATTAGTACTAATATAACGTGAAAAAGCATCTTCTATTCGGTAACTAGCTTGTTAAAGTTTCATTATTATCATGTGCTCTACTTTTTTTTGTTTAAAGCATATTGAAATATTGATTCATACATGATCAAAAGTAATGTACAGTGGTCTCCACAAAGACAAACTCATAAAGGTGATGTCTGCAGAGAAAACTCATTGAATATAGAATCCGTTGTTATTATAAAAATAACTATAACTTACCCTTCAAGGTTTCTTTGAAACATTCTAGGCCATTTTGTCCTGCATTGATTCTCTTGCGTGTGAAAGACCATCATTAAATTTTGGGGGTGGTAACTTTACAGAGGGTTAAATCTCAGAAAAAGAATTTACATCTACATTCTTTACTAAGAGTTTATCCTTTTGATTATACAGGTTAACATTTCATTTGTTTAGGGTTTTCTTGTCAGAAATATTCTTATTAAAAATGTTCACCCAAAGGCAGCTTCAACAAGAGTGCAAATGGAAAATGTAATTTGTGATAATCCTAAACTAGCATAAATTACTATTTTGCTGGCACAGAGCAGGGGGATCGGGACGGGTTTGAGGTGCGCAGTGTTCAGCGGTTATTTGCCATTAGCAAGGTGAGTCATTCTATGGTCAGTCTTCAACGTATACAGTTGTAAAGTTTGTGTTCCTTTTTTTGGTTGTGCGCAGTCGTGATTTTCAAATTGTATATACTCTTTTAGTGCTGTCATTTTATTACATCACTGTAGTTTACTACATTTGTGTGCACTACATTTAATTAGGATACCCTAAAACCCCAAGGGTGGCACCACTACCTTGGTCGGGGGCACACTTTCCCTTATTTTTTTACACCTGCTGGGTTTTCGGGGATTTCTTTTCCGGCTTTGGTTTGCTTAGTTTTCGAATCTTTGAAACATCTGGTAAGTATTGGCACTGAATAAATGGGACAGTGGCTTCGCTGTCCAACCCACCCAATTTAATCACTATGTGTGTGCGGATGAGTAGTGGGGGCAAAATCTTTTTCATTCACACAAAGATTAAACCAGAACCAGCAAGGGTTGATCAAGGATTTTGGAAGAGGGAGAGGGGGGGTTAGCTGGTACTTCGGGGTTGCACAGGGTTCGTACCCTTTTTCAGAAACAAATTTCCAGGACTTTTCCAGGACTCTAAAATTCACATTAACCCTTTCACTCCCAAGATCTGAAATTTAATTCTCCTTACTGTCTGCCATACATTTCATATTTTTTTTAACTTGAGAACAGATCTCCAGAACTTTCCAGGAGCAGTAGCCCTTTTCCAGGACTTTCAAGTCGTAGAAAATGCCACAATACAATTCCAGGACTTTCCAGGTTTTCCAGGACCCGTACGAACCCTGGTTGCAGAATTAACAAGGCATGCCGCTGCCTCGTCCCCAGTGATCTTCATACAGGAGAGATACAGCGCAGGGAGAGATGGGTACCAAGAAAGGGAGCGCAAGGTGAGATAGGTAGGTCATTCCCTACTCCTCCACCTCGTGCGCTGCCGTGTGCTATATGAAGACGACTGGGGACGAGTCAGGGACATGCCCACAAAATGT